>NW_024070210.1:86561249-86655802 GCF_014754425.2 Oryx dammah
GTGTGTGTGTGTGTGTGTGTGTGTGTGTGTGTGTGTGTGTGTGTGTGAGAGTACGTAGAATATCTGTTACAAGCCAGCAACCAGGGCACAAGATTCTCTGTCTAACATATTTGTGAAATGAGTAGTTCAATGCATCGCATCAAAGCAATAGACTACTGGTTAGTGTTTCAGAGAGTTTATCAACCACACGGAACAGATCTTTCAGAGCTAACAACTCTGGGAGCGTGAAAAGGAAAGCGTAGACCTCGTGGATGATAAGCAAATATTAGAAAAATACCCTTTAGTTTTTGAAACAATTCCAGATATTCATTCCATTTTAATTGCACTTCTTCTGGCAATGCACATTAGCTACCGGCCTTTGTGGAGCTAATAGCTCTAGAGCAATTCCCATCCAGGAGGAACCTGAGCCACACCTGTGCCAGTGCACAGCTTTGTCGCTCTTTGTCCAGTATCCATATTTATCCCTCAGAATGCATCAGCGATAGTCATGACCTTGGCAGGTTCCAAGATAACTGTAGGGCCTTCATCAGTCTGACCAACGCATCCTAAAAATTCTTGTCTATCAAGCATGGACATTGCCTCTCAGCTCTCTCTCTTTTTTCTATCAAGAAAGTGTAAATTTGAAAGAAGAAGTATTTGACTGAAAGAAATTCAGGATATCTCAGGGGAAGCTGCTAGCATATCCAATTTAATATTGCCCTCAATGACTAAAGCTACTTCAAGCTCCAGAGAGTTAACTTTCCCAAGTAAATTCTAAAAGTGTGTATGTGTGTGTGTATGTGTGTTAGGAGGATGAGGAAGGAGGAAAAAAGAATACAAATCAGAATGCTCTACATATCAATCACCAATACTTCTTTTATTTCAGAAACCTCTTTGCTAGATCTGCAGTGATAAACTAAGTAAAATAACTTGTCAGCTAATCACTTTCAATCTTTCACATCAGACATTACTTGGTATTGTTCAAAAGAGAAACCAAGGGGCCTACCTAGATGGTTCTGCTTTTGCAGAGCCTTCTGACATCCCCAGATGGAGGAATGGAAGGTGACACAGGGCCAAAAGGGCAAGACAATCACTTGGAACTAAGCAGGGACATCAGTCTTGGAAGAGGCCATCTGGACCATCTAAGACAAGTGCCTCATGTCACAGAAGAGGGGATGGGGCTTCTGCACTCATACAGCAAGACCGCAGGAGCTCTCAGCCACGTCTGGCTCCGGGGTGAGTGTTCTCTATTGCCCCCGCCGCCCTCTTTCAGAGGGAAGGTACAGGTTCCATGAAAGGTGCTCAGGATTTGAAAAGGCTAGCAGCACAGAGATGGAGAGAAGGGAAGGATTCCTAATTTGAATGTGAATTGAAGAAGGGTACTTGGTTGCACAGGACACTTTTTATACTGTTGTTACTATTGTATTTTAAATTACATTTATATATTTTTTGACTGCTCTGGGTCTTCATTGCTGTGTAGGCGTTCTCTAGTTGCGGCAAGTGGGGCCTACTCTCTAGCTGTGCTGCACAGGCTTCGCACTGCAATGGCTTCTCATTGCAGAGCATGGGCTCTGGGCGTGTGGGCTTTGGTAAGCTGCAGTTCATGGACTCTAGAGTGCGGGCTTAGTGGTTGTGGTGCACAAGCTTGGTTGCTCCTTGGCATGTGGAATCTTCCTGGACCAGGGGTCAAATCTGTGCCCTATGCACTGGCAGATTCTAACCACTGGACCACCAGTGGGGTCCCGACGACAGCTATTTTTTAGGTAAAACAATAGCTCTCTCTTATTGAAAGCTTCCCAGGCAATAGGTCTGTGCCAGAGGTTTTTATATTTATTATCTCAAAGCCACTCTCTGAAGTAGTCATTATCATCTCCATTTCATACCACAGCCGTGAAGTAGCAAACTGGGATTCCAATCTAGTTGCTACCAGTATGCCATAGTGCAACGAGCTCTGTGTCTGTAACTGCCATGGGTGGGCACTGACGGTCCATCTGGGTCAGATTAGATCATCCACATGTGATGCCAAGTCTGTGCTGTCAAATTTATGAAAAATGACAGAAATTACATCTGCTGTTGGCTGCCCAGCATCTTTGTCTTCTTGTTCCAGGTAATGATATCCCCAACTTCCTTTCAGGAACTGTCCCTACCCCATTCGTAGCTATGTAAGAATTGAGAGTAACCTCACGCTCAGCTCCAAGGAGGGGCCCCTGGTTAGCAAAGCCATACCCTGGCCACAGTGATCAGTTCAGCAGGGGCACATGACCCAGTCAGGCCATTCAAGTGTTAGGAAGCACTTGCTGGGGACTTCTGAGAAAGAAGCCTTTATGCTTCTGAGAATGCTGCCTGGTGAGATTTTCTCTCTTCCTATTACCTTGACCAAGGACAAGCTTCAGGAGTCACTGGCAGCCCCCCAGCAACCCTGGGGACCACCCGCCTTAGGATGGAGCAGATATTATGCATAGTATAGGGGAGGGATGGAAAGTAACTGGGTCCTTGTTGATACTGTACCACTGGATTAATCCTTTTCTCATGATTCTTTACCATCTGAGCCATCAGGGAAGCCTGGATTAAGCCTTCTCTGATGTCAGAGACAATCTCTGGATTTTCATTTAGCTGAGATAATAAATTCTCTTTATTTTTTATTTTCACTTTAAAAAATTCTCTTTACTGTTAAAGTCACTTTGAGTTGGGTTTTCTGTTATTGAATATTAAACATTTTAAACTGATATGAACGGGTGGACCAAACCATGTACCCACAATCTATGCTGGACACAAAAGCCAACGCATGCTCTGACCACTCCCTGCATTAGTTACTCTCATTCGGCGATCAGTAGTGAAGTTTCCACTCATCCCTTTCCCTTAAGATCATTAGCAATCGTCCCTCTTTAGAGTGTAAAAATATGCTGAGAAGATGAAGAAAAAATGAAAATGTCTTCAGCAAGTCATAAACTACTTCCCACACCTACTTAAAGTTTAAGGACTGTCTTAATACTCCATGTTTAATTGTTAATTGAGAGTTTAAAAATCAAAAATGCCAACTTTGCCTTCGATGAGATGGAAAATTATGCTGCTGTAGAAGGTAACATAATGTAAAACAGCCAACATTACCAAGGCACACAAATGTTTTTGGTATGTAAAATTGCTTTGTAAAATATTTGCTCCATCTGCTGAAAGCGGCAAAGACAATTTTCCCTTGATAGCTAATGGCCCATTTCGGCTGTGTGGCAAGTGATTCGCTGTGGTGGCGGCTCTCATTAAACAGAATGGTGAAAGTGCGGTATATAATTCCATACTTATGTAGCATTATCCACTCGCTGCTTCTCGAGGAGTCTGTCCCTCATTATCCAGGCCTCCACCTTGCACCAACACGCAGGCCTAGCAGTTGATTTGACTCGAGAAGCGCTTTGTCCAACTGAGGCACATATGTTGCTTCTCCATTCCAAAACTCAGCACAACTGCTTTGCCCCGACCAGAAACACTGGAGAGCTTCATTCCCTTTCAACTTTTCAGCTCCTCAACGGCTGTTTCTTTTTCCCCCTCTCCACAGGAGGCCCTGATTTTCTTTCTAGGCTCACCCTGTCGCGCTGCATGCTAGGAGTTTCAATAGATAAAGATTAAGCATTTCTTGAAATTCTTAATTGAACTTTGCACATAAACAAAAGCAGGAAAAATTTTTCCTGTGGGCTAAAGCCGCTCACAGAAGCCCGACAGACACGGCCCTTGGCTCATGGTAAATGTGATGGTTTGTGATCTCTCTCTTTAAAGGAGTTGTTTACACTATACCCTGAATTACTTCAACATCTGCTAAAGGAACAATTAAAAATAAATAATCCAGGGTGGTTTAAAAAAAGAAGAATCCGTTCATGTTTGGGGAATGATATTAAAAAGTAGTTACAGCAGCAAGTGGCAGATTTTTAAAAGGTATTTTTAATGTTGGAAAATGGGTTTAAAGGCAATTATATTAAATAATAGTGACGCCAAGTAAAAATATGACTGTTTTAAAGATTATGCAATATTTTAAAACAGAAACCACACAGTTTAAAAATCAACTATTAAGTCGAAGTGGCCACCATACTTATTATTGTGGCTAATAGGTTTCTTTCCAATTAGAGAAATATCACTGATTGAGAAAACTGCATATGCTGAAAAAGCTCTTTAGTTGAAAATTAAAAACAAAAGAAAACACATGTACCCTGTGGACTTGATTTTTCATTCAAGTAGTGGGGGAAAGGGGTGAATTTGTCACATGAAGTGAGAGGCTTACAGGAAAATTTATATTTTAATTTTATACCAAGGGGATGGGCAAGCATCTGCTTTCCTTAATCAGATTCTGTACCTTCCTTGATATTTCCACAGGTACAGAGGTATATATAGTTGAGGTGGATGGGACAGCATTATCTATTTATCATTTTTTTCTACAGACCATGTTTATGAAAACACCAGGGTAATAAAGCAGTGAATTCCCAAAATGAGGATTTGTTTGCTCTGGCACAATCACACGGAAGTCCAGGTCTTCTCAAGGCCATTCCCCTTTCGCCGAGGGGCACGGAGGACAGACGATCAGAAGCAAATGGCGCGGTGGCCGGCAGAGGAGAGTCAGCCCACTCTGACTCTGTTCCAAATACCCGTGCCTGCTCTGCGGCTTTTGGAAAAGCAGATATTTCCAAAAGAACTTCAACGGGGACTTCCTGTGTGTGAAAACACTAACCAATTCTTGTTCCTCTCATCTTTTGCTTTTTTCCTTCCTTTCATGCCGTTATTGCGAAAAACTGGCAGTTAAATTCAATTGATTCAAAATATTCTGGATCCATATGGCCGCCAACCCTGGAGCTGAGGCGGCGATAGCGCCTCACTGCTGTTCTCAAGCATTTGCCTCTCCCCTAGTCCCCAGATGGTGGGAGTAACATTTAAACCTCCTTTTCTCTGCCTTGTACAATAGACCTTGGCACCATTTCAACTGTTTACTCCGGTAATTAACAGCTCTGATACCACAACAATTACAACTCCTACACTCTCACCACAATAATGCTATGAATTAGTGAGAGCTAATGGCTGGAAGGTAGAGCGTTTCCAGACTGTGAGATCTGTGCATTTTTAGAATAAAATAAAAGGTACAAACAGCACGCTTGCAGTAGACAATGATTACCTTGTAATTAGTTTACACAAAGCTTCCTATTTAATGGCAAAATGCTGTAATTAACGTGTGACAGAAAATCAAAGGGTACTTTGTAAGCATATGAAAAATTAACACTGCAGGCCCATAGCTTTATGTACTGATTAGAAGCATATTAAATCAATAGGACACACAAACCAACAGCTTGTATAGCTGATTATTATAGGTCCTCGGAAGGGGGACCCAGCTTTCATTTAACTTGGGGAGGCTATTTTCCTTCTCCTGTCATCTTCCTCAGGCACTGAGAAGCACCTCCAACCCAACCCTGGCAGCTTCATGAAAATAACCACTGAACTGGAAGAAAACATTCTAAGTCATTTTCAGAAATAAGGAAAAATATGTAAATGATTAAGACTTTCCAATGACTTCAGTGACGTGCTGCTACACTAATTAGAAAAGACACCAACTGGAACCAGAAAAATGAAGCAAATGGGTCTCAATCTTGTGGTCAGAAAAATCTCTAGTTTATCAGGTCAATGCCTCTTTATTCAACATGTAGGATGCTAAAATAACTGGAATTATTTTCTATTTTCAAATTATAAGAAACCAGGCTGCTAGCAAGGCTTATTCTTTTAAAGGCGTTATCTGGGTAAACCATTGGGTTAGGCACGCTTTGGTCCACAATCTTGTATCTTCAACAGTCACAATCCTATGTGATAACTGATGCTTAGAACAATATTCTGGAAGCCTAAAAGGTGCCATGGGACCTTCTGAATCACCAGAAAAAGATTAAGTTGTATGTACTTGTTCAATACTACCTACAATTTAATTCTGATGCAATTTTATGGTAATGTTAATAACACATAGCATTTTTTGAGGTCTTATGTGCTAAATATTGATACACTGGCAGCCAATTCACAAGAGTCATCTCATTTAATTCTTACTACCTCCTCCAGGAGACAGGTACTAATATTATTTCTCTTTACACTTGAAGAGATAGAGGCTTGGACAGCTGAAGTGATTTGCCCATGGTTCCCCCTTGCCCCAGTAACCTCCATTTGCCTAGTCCATGGAACCTGTGAAGCCAGACCACTTCCTACTTATCCTGAATGTTCAACTATTCACACTGGTCTATTCCAAACCTTTTTCTGCTTAAAAGGAAATTTACCACATCCATCTGGAACAGGACATATAAAGAAATATATAAAAAAAATAAAATATTTGGTTGCTTATCCAAAAAGCAGGGTTTTTTGAACATGTGAATTGTCCAAAAGAAATTTTTAATTTTTCAGTAATTTTTACTCTTTCTGTGCACATGTTGATTTCTTAATGTAAATGCTTTGTTTAAGATAGTGTTCTCTGTTGATAATATTTTCATGGAATAAAATAATCTTTCCATGGTCCAAAACAAAACAAAAAGCAGGGCTTTAAATACTCACGATATTTTTAATGCCATGTCTGATTGCAAAGAAAGGCTGCTTACTCTAAGTTTTCTGAGAATTTACAGGTTCACTAAAATGATCTAGTGAGTGTATTAAGTTGAGAACAGCATTGAAAATTTGTCACCCCCATGAATGGTCAAAAGGTGACATCTCAAACTCACTATCCTCACCCGCCCACATAAGTAGGTAGGTGAGGCAGCTGTGTTGCAAAGCTGAGCCCTAGAGACTCTCCAGCAGGGCTTCTTCCTCGAAACTCTGAGGCGTGTGTACTAATGGCTCTCTTACCTCCCAGCCGACTGGCAACAGACAGCAACTGCCCTGTCAGTCAGGAAAGGGAAGGCATTCGAGAGCAATAGCTATGGGACCTTTGTGTTGCCCACAAGTCTCTGTAGAAAGCAGACAATCTGCACAAGGGCAGCAGGCCACAAAGGCAGGGACCAGAGGGAGAACCCTACTTCAGGGCTTTCAAATAGCAGGTCTTTTCTAAGTGGATTCAACTCAGTGTGGCCAGGGCAGGGGACCAGGAGGAGTGGATGTGGTTTCCAAGCTAGATGCGGATCATTGACTAGCTATGTGAACTTGGGCAATCACTTCACCTCCAAGGAGTCTATTTCTCCATCTGTAAACAGAATAACAATACCTTCCTTCTCAAAGTGGTGTGGAAGTAAACGAGTAAAAACTTCAGAGGTTTTCCGAGACGGAATGAGTCAATTCAAGTAAAGTGCTGAAATGCCCGGCACCCAGTTGTCCCTTGCCATCAAGGGGGATTGATGGTAGGACTCCCATGGATAACAAAATCCAAGAATCCTCAAGTCCCAAATATAAAATGGCCTTGCTCCCCCTTGGTATGTGGGTTCCACATCTGCAGATTCAAATATGCAAGGGTACAAGGAAATGTCAAAACATTTCCTTGTGTATTCATGCTTGAGTCTGTGTGCCTGTGTGTAATGTATTCCTGGGTCTGTGTTCATGCATGCTAACTAGCTTCAGCTGTGTCCAGCTCTTTGCGACCCCATGGACTGTAGCCCTCCAGGCTCCTCTGTCTATGGATTTCCCAGGCAAGAATACTAGAGAGGGTTGCCATGCCCTCCTCTAGGGGATCTTTCTGAACCAGGGATCAAACCCAGATCTCTCGCCTATCCTTCCCTGGGAGGTGGGTTCTTTATCACTAGTTCCACCTGGGAAGCCCACTCATGGGTCTGTGTGCTTAGTCGCTAGTTGTGTCTGACTTTTTGCGACCTCATGGACTGTAGCCTGCCAGGCTCCTCTGTCCATGGGGATTCTCCAGGCAAGAATACTAGAGTGGGTTGCCATGCCCTCTTCCAGAGGATCTTCCCAACCCAGGGATCAAACCCAGGTTTCCTACATTGCGAGTGGTTTCTCTACTGTCTGAGCCACCAGAAAAACCCAAGAATACTGGAGTGGGTAAGCCTATCCCTTCTCCAGGGGATCTTCCTGACCCAGGGATCGAACCAGGGTCTCCTGCATTGCAGGTGGATTCTTTACCAGCTGAACTACCAGGGAAGCCCATTCATGGGGGTCTGCAAAATCTCATGTCTAGGCCAGCATTCTGGCAACTACTTTTCTAAAGCAGTGTCACCAGGTGTCACTGCTAACAAGCCAGTTTTCCAGGAGTGAGGGAGCGAAGTTTCCCTTTATAAACAGAAAGGAAATGGCACAAGGACTAGTACCACAACAAGTGTCTCCCTGGGTCTCTCTGCACTGTCTTAGGTGAGAGTGTCCAGGAAGGTTTCTTCCCCTACAGGTGTGTCTTTGCTTAAGCCTTTATTCATACTAAATGAAAATAAATTCTCTCGTCTCTGGAGTGGCAGCTTTGGAGCATGCACACAAGTGTAGATTCACTGAAACTTAATAAGCATTGAGTATTTAAGTGAGTTTACTGGAACCTGTTGGGGGAAGTAGATTATGTTAGCTGGCAGGATAGGCACAGACGGTAAACAACCTGCCTGCGATGCAGGAGACCCACTTCAATCCCTGGGTCGGGAAGATCCTCTGGAGAAGGAAATGGCAACCTGCTCCAGTATTTTTGCCTGGAGAATCCCATGGACACAGGAGCCTGGTGGGCTACAGTCTGTGGGATTGCAGAGTCAGACATGACCTAGTGACTAACACTTTCACTTTCAGGATGAAGAGTAAGGTTGGTACCAAGACAGGATGGAACAAACTGAGAGTTGTGCTCTTTTTATTGTGGCTATTATGCAACATTCTGCTTTTCCTAAAATCACTTACATGTCAACACTGATTTTTAAAATGTGACTTCAGTGTTTTATCATTTGTTGATTCCATGACTTTGTTTCAAGTCAACTGCAACCAAATAACTCTGGTTCTCAATTAGATAGGTGAAAAAAAAGATGATCCTTATAGATCCTGGAGTCCACACTGAATCATGACTACATCTAAAACCAATATCTGCATAAGACGCAAGAGAATCTCAAAACAGTTCAAACCCCTATAAACAGCACTGTTTTTAATCTGTTGCCTACAACATACCAATGAGAAAAATCATGGTATCGTGTCATAAACTGCTATGCAAATGATGCTATTTGTAAGTATTAACATAATTTAGTGCTTACAGTCATATTCTCATTTCTAATAATTCTCCCAGAATGGAGTCTTTCTCTGGACTCTTAGCCTGCAGGATAGTCTTTCATCAAGAAGCTGAAATTTTTAATAACCTGCCAGCATATGTTTTGCATGTGCCAGGCTAGGCTTGATGACACAACATCTTCATTATCAAAAGAAACAGGTCTACAAACTGTAATAGGACATTAAAACATGCCTGTGCTCATAAAGTAATGCTTTGATGTCTAAATGTGCACCATTATGATGGTCTTCTGGAACAAAGGATAATTCTAATCCTAAATTCTTGATAGCTACACTCAGTGGAGATTGCAGTTCACTGCCACTCTGAATGTGATTTCACTTTGAAGGCAAAAGAATGTCAATAGTCTCCTAACCAAAAAAAAGCTCTTCAGAAGTACTTTATTTTTTTATTTTTGGCTTCTAATAACATCATGGTCAAGCACAGGTCTTAGAATGTAAAAAGATTTCATAATAATTATTTTCCCTTGTTAAGTTAAAAAAAATTTAGACAGATCATTAATTATTCATAAGTGTCACATTTGACACCATTAATAATAATGCCAAATGTAATTGGCGGCAATTTAAAATGGTACAGTTTAAAATATTTGAAATGAAATAATATATATTCAGATTTCTAAATGCAATTCAGCTATATGTCAATATGTTAAATATTTTTAAAACTTAATAAAAACATTTCAAATTTATCATAGTCTAGCATCAGGAGAATTCTATAAAAATTATTGATTTGAAATACTGAGGCAAGCAAATACTTTGTACATTAACACTGGGGCTTCCCAGGTAGTGCTAGTGGTAAAGAACCTGCCTCCCAATGCAGGAGAGGAAAGAGACTTGGGTTTGATCCCTGAGTCAGGAAGATCCTCTGGAGGAGGGCATGGCAACCTACTCCAGTGTTCTTGCCTGGAGAATTCCATGGACAGAGGAGCCTGGGGGGCTACAGTCCATGGGGTCGCTAAGAGTCAGACATGACTGAAGTGACTTAGCACACAAGCACACAAACATTTCAATTTTTTAGATTAAAAAAAAAGTCATACTTTTCATGGTTTAATCTCAACAGTTTTGCTTAAAAAAACTTTTAAAATACAAGATCAAATAAAATCCAGTCCAAGGAGAACACAAGAGCAACCTCTATGGGCCTCTGGGCCTCAAAATTAAATACATTTTCCTTTCCTTGTTTTATTTTTTTCTTAGGAGAGTAATTCACTTTGGTATCCTTTAAATAATATGTAAAAAGCTGGCCATGACAGGTACTGCATTAAGTCCATTTACTGATGGAGGAGGAAGAAAAGCTCTGAATAGATCATGAGGAGAACTAACATTTATCAAAGGGAACTCTCTCGTCTGACTGTTCTCTAGATTTATTCATCATTTCATTTTCACAAGAATAATGTGGTTCTCTCTGTGTGCCGCTCCCTTTCTATCACTGGTATCTTGATTCATCTGCTTCTGTAGTGGGATGCTCAAAGCAGGTGCAAACACTGCACAGCCACCACTACAGAATTTGGTAGGGAAAAAGGAATCAGTTCATGGAAAATTTGTGTCTGAATTTTCCTCATCAGTTATACTTTCATCAGTAGTGAAAAACAGAGATTTGAGATTAAGTGAAGTCAGCAAGACGAGGTCTCCGAATGCAAAATGATGCTGTTTTCAGAATGGTGGGTTTAATTCACATATGAAGCCATATAAAACTAATTATTAAGCAACTTTGAAACAGACTAAGAAGTTGTACAATTCATCGTCCCACCAATATACATGGAAAAATCCATATACATCACTCATATATTAAGAGTTTTTACCTATTATGCAGTTCTTGCCTGGAGATTTTCTTGCTGGAATGTATTATTTTCTCAACATCTCACAGGGACCAGCAGTTACATAAATTTCCTTGAATTGTCTTCAAAAACGTATGACTGCTGACAGAATGCTATTAAACATTAGCTTCCAGGTGACAAGCATTCACTAATAGAATTTCCCTCTCACAATAAAATACAACTAGCTTAATAACAACAGTTGGTAGAAGCATATGATCTAGAATCACTTAGAGCAAATGATTAGATTTGAAATGTTACTTGGATATCATAAAAACACTACTTCCTAATTATTATCATAATCCATTTGAGGATTTTTTAGGGATCCAAGAAGGAACATTTAAGATAACCTGATCAACCTCATTCACTTTGTACATAAAAACGAAGGCCCAGGAAAGTAAAAAATTGCCTAAGGTCTCAACTGCTGGTAGGTAACTCAGCTGAGTCTACAAGAAAATGCCTTATCTCCGAGCTAAGCCTTTTGCTTTATCTCCTATCTGTTCACAGACACTTTGGGTTTATGTTACCACTGAATACTCACTTGTGCCCATTTCTTTCTCCAGTCGTCGCGACCGTATCTCTGACTCTCCTTTAGGACCCAGCTGTAGCACTTTAGGTGGGAGGGAATGTCACAAAACGCAGTCCCATTTCCTCCAAACTCATAGTCCGCTTTAAAGAGCCAGCGCTGGATTTCCAGGTGATCGATGACCAGCTGACTCACCTGTTCTATTATCTGTGGGGCCAAAGATACAGCAACAGTTAATTTCCTGGATTCCTTTTTATCGTGTTAACTTAGCTGTAGCACTTCTCACATGTCTTTATTTCAAACAGTCTGTTCATTCGGTTATCTTCTAGTTACTAACACAGATTAGAAGTTTTAAGTGATATGTGTATGTGTGTGTGTATGTTGGGTTGGCCAAAAAGTTCATTCAGGGTTTTTCCATAAGCTGTTTGGAGATGGCAATGGCACCCCACTCCAGTACTCTTGCCTGGAAAATCCTATGGACGGAGGAGCCTCGTAGGCTGCAGTCCATGGGGTCACGAAGAGTCGGACATGACTGAGCGGCTTCACTTTCACTTTCCACTTTCATGCATTGGAGAAGGAAATGGCAACCCACTCCAGTCTTGCCTGGAGAATCCCAGGGATGGGGGAGCCTGGTGGGCTGCCGTCTATGGGGTCGCACAGAGTCGGACACGACTGAAGTGACTTAGCAGCAGTAGCAGCATAAGCTGTTATGCAAAAATGCAAATGAACTTTTTGATTGACCCCATACATGAATATGGTATAAAGAAATCACCAACCAAAGGGACCAAAGACATGTTTAAAAATATAATCTTATTTATGAAAAATTATGAAATTATCACTGGCTGACTTTTGAAGGCAAAAGAAAAAATCTGAATATCTGTAATTGAATCTTAATATTGTTCTCTTCCTTTTTCGGAGGATAACGTGTTTACTTATTGATTCTTCAAATGATTCTTTTATAGTTGCAAGACTATAAAAAGTTATAGTCTTGAAAACTTAAAGTGTTTGGAGCTTTGCTGAGCTTTTAAGTGTTATAATCTATAAAATATTTAATTTTTTCCTCATTAGTATACATGAAATACATTTGTTTGGCCAGTCAGTTGACCAAGTGTGTTATATGTATCATATGAACAAGACAGATAAAGAAGGTAAAAAACTCGTGAAAGCAACTTTATTGGAATACACACCTCTCCTACATCTTATTTGAAACTTTTCTCAAGAACTAGGCTCAGTCACATGAACGTTTCAGGGGTAGACATGCAAGCTTGAATATCACAATAATAATAATAATAATAACTATAATAGTTAACGTCACTGAACTCTCAGTAGGCTTTAGGCCTTTGGCATAGCTCTTTACACAAATCTCATTGAACACTCACAAAAACCTATGAAATAGGCACCATTATTAATTCTATTTTATGTATAAATAACTGAGACTCAGGTAATTTAAATAACTTGCCCACGATCACACAAGACTGAGTCCCAGAACAGGGACTCCACCCAGGCTGCTCTGAGTCCAACACCTAAGCCCATTTCTTCTCCACTATGCTATCCATCTCAAGCTACAGAGAGGCAGAGGAGAAGGGTGAGGTGGAGAAGGAAGTCAGGAGCAAGAGAAGCAACTTCCTTTACAGTCAATAAGCCATTTGGATAAGTTTGAATCAGAAAAAGTCTATAGCAAGATTACTTAATTATAGGTAATACTGTTCTAGTAGAGCCTTGGTGAAAAATAACTCGTTAGACCACAAAGTGATTTTTTTGTTTGATCTTCTCATCAGACTTTCTAATCTATATAGAAAGAAACAATATTAAGTGTTCCCTCTCCTGAGCCTACCCCATGCTATTCTTGGCCATGGTCTGTGCTTAAGGAGGCTTCTGCAACGCTGTTCTCTTCTCTTTTTGATGAGTTTTGTTCACCAAATGGATTTTTTTAAACTACAGAGTATGAGAGGACTCATAATTCTGGAAAAAAATCTGTTGAAATCTGGAACGGGAAGATTAAAATTATTTTGATTAAAGGCACAATCTGTTCTCTTGAGTTGGGTCTTCGCAGCCAATCTTCCTGGAGATGCTACCGTATACAGCAGTGTTGAAGTGATACTAAAACAGACGTACTTGGGACCCCTGGAAGCCCCATGCAACCATAGGGTATTCAATTAGGGTGAAAATGAAATTGTCTCAGCTCCCTAATTATCAAGTAGTGTCTAGGGATGATGTGGGTGTTTAAATGACAAGTACTCTGGTCTACACACCATATGGCTATGAGCATAGCCTAGGAAGGTTTTTAAAAATGTGTCTTTCAAAGTTACATCCCTTCTTTCTCTAATGTTGTGTTGAGAAGATAGATTCCATTATGGTCATATGTTGCACAAGAAGAAATAGTTCTTGGCCTGTTAATGTCCAATAAGACTCTCTTGCCAGTATAAGGAAAGATATTCTGGCACAGTCCTTTTCATTGTATGTTTGGATATATTGCATATTTGGAAGTTTCAGCTACTAACAGAATTATTATCTGCTTCTTCCAAATCCTATTATTTGTTGCTTCTGAGAATCCTATAAATGGGTGTCTGTTGATGGATTCCCTACAGTAATGAAAAGGATCAATAGTATTGTAAAGACTATACCACTGGAAAGAATTATGTGCTATCTTTAAGTGAAAATTGAACAGTGCTTTAAAATAGCATTGCCATTTTTGATTATTTAACCAAAGCTGTCAATATTTCATATGGAGCACATGCCAGAAAGAGAAGTTGCCTGGTTACTTTATGGATCAAAACAGGAAATGCTCACTGTGCTCAAGCTGGACTTAAAAAATAAAATAAATTACTTCATCATAAAGTAAATGACTTTATGCTATTGCCAAACATTTATCATTTTCTATTTGAGTCTATTCAAAAGATGTAATATACTTTTTAATTGCCATACATTTTATACTGGTGTAGGGCAGAAAGAGAAAAATGTCTACTGCTAAAATCCAACTGATAGCTAGGAATATTTATTAACCTAAATTAAAATAATCACAGCTTTCTTTCACCAGCTTTAAGTTTATGAAGCACATCGGTAAAAAGTCAATGTTACTGATTCATTACCATCTGCAAATTCAAAATGCTGATATGTTCAGATAGATTAGGTAGAATAGGCATTATCTGGAAAAATCTCAATGGAGTGCTTCAATTCTTGACCTCAGACATGTGGTTTTGAAATAAGTAGTGCAGACCTCAGTTATGACTTAGTTTATTGTGATACAATTTGCACATACCATAGGTGAAATGACACCCTTTAAATCCAATTTATCTTTGAGGAGAGGTTTTTATCCTACTTCTGAATATCAGCATTAGAGTGAAGCTTTACTGCATTAAAGATTCCTGTATCTTTAACCACAATTAACATATAAAGTTCTAAAATATTTCATAGCATCAATGGGGACAAAACCAAGACTCACTCAATATAAATAGTGCACATACATTCTAAGGTTTTGAGGACTGTTTAATGTAATATACACGTATGAAATTATATCACTTAAAAATGCATTTCACTTGTAATATGTCTATCAGCCTAGTATTCTACAGGGAAGCAGAGTTAAGCAATCCACTCTGTTACCTTCAAATTTCAGTGGAGGTTAATGATAACGGAAGGGACACATGAGGTTAGGGGAAGCCTCTCTCTTCTAATCCTATTAAGATAGCCTGTGCCTTTTCTAGACTGCCCTCTTTAAAAGAAACTTCCTTCATGAGCCCATGTATTATTGCCCATGAACACTCTATCTAGCAAGATTGAAACAATCTGGGGGCAATTTAATAATTGCCAGTTAGTCTCTGAAAAGCATGATTTGTTGAAAGACTTGGTTTGGGGGCTCAGCAGCTATGAGGTGCAGAACATCAGGATCAGGCAGCTAAGAGAAGTAGCATTACCCCTAAATATTGTCCCTCACAAACCCCCTCATTTTGTTTTTTAGCTTCCCCAGAAGTAGGTGCCCAAAATCACTTGTGATTGGCTCAGAGGAATGGTTGAGAGATAGAATGAAACAGAGGTTAGGAAATGTTAACAACTATTTGTCTTTTAGTTTCTTTATTGTAAAAAAAGATAGCAGTTAATTGTGAAAACACCTGCCAGAGCAAACTTAGAGTGGCTAATTTCTAGTTCTCTAGTGGGTAATTTTGTAGTGACTGTTATGGTGCTTCAGATATTAGGGCCCTAACTATCTTTTGGAAGAATGCACAGCCATAGACTTAGACCAGGGCAAATTCAGAAGCAGAGAGTTTTCTTCCTGGAGCCATTTCACTTCCCCTTTCTAGGGTTTTCCCCCTTTCTTTATGGCCACTTACTGAACAGCTAGGATTTTTTTTTTTTTTTTGTAGAGCCATGGATGTCCGTAGTCTGCCACATGCCCTTTGCAATATGACTCCCTTGAGCTCTCCAAACCTGCTCCTTTTAGCCCAAACTGACTCTCACATTTCTTAGGGTCCTACTAAAATGACTAGCTAACTAATATGATGATGAACTAATCCATATTAAGGCAATAAATATTGATAGCAGATGAATACATAAGTAGAGCCTTCAGTTCCTTAATCCAAATGAATAAATACTTTCAGAATGACAATTTCTGTAAGGCCCATAGGAAGGTACTTTGAAACACCAAAGGACTAAAGTGTGTTGTGCTCAGTCGCGTCCAACACTTTTGCAACCTCATGAACTGTAACCCACCAGGCTCCTCTGTCCATGGGATTTTCCAGGCAAGAATACTAAAGTAGGTTGCTATTTCCATTTCCTACTCCAGGGAATCTTCCCGACACAGGGATTGAACCCGCATCTCTTGTGTCTCCTGCACTGACAAGTGGACTCTTTACCACTGAACCACCAGGAAAGCCTGAAGGCTAAAGCAGATCCCATCAAATCAACTCAAGTGTTCCATAATAGTCTTCATTGTAGGGCTGACTCCAGAAGACCTAAAAAGTTCCTCCAAGGTCAAGAGAATGTGAAATATTTAAACAGAGCCTCACTTGTCCACCCTGCTTACCTGCTGGTGACTATAGATGCTATATATTCCAGGAGGAACTGGCACATTTGCATTCTCAAAGACCCGTTTGCTTCCAGACTTGGTGCTATAGAAATGAGCTAGTTCAGGCTCTGGGCCTAGGATGGGTATGTTCAACATATCTGCCACAGCCAGATCGTCTCTGTGGAGGAGCCCGCTGACAATGTAGGCTTCTTTCCCTTGGATGAGATTTTTTATTCTTTTGATTGCCTTGGGACTGTACATCAGGTGAGTAGCCAGGCACATATGCTGCTTCTGGGGGGAGATCATAATATTCTTGTTAAAAGGTGTTCTTTTTCTAGTCCATACACCTAACCTATAATGTTGCACACAATAAATGCATTATTAATAGCAGGCTGGGTTATGACCTATCCTGTTGTTTAGCAGTTTAAAATGATAAAAGCTGTTGGGGTGAGGCTCCATAATCGCTCACATCTTTAGTGTGTTGGAAATAGGCTCACTGGGAATAGAACTAATTACTACACATCTGTATTTATTTGATCCATGTGGAATTATCCTTCTGTCAGAAGGAAAAGAAGCTGGCGGCCTTTGGATAATAGTGATTCATCTCTGCAACACTTCTGGCATGGTTTAACACTAAAGCGTCTGGAAAATCAATACAAAAAAATGAAGAAAAGAGCCTCCTAATATTCTTCAGTATTCAGAGCTCCTAATCTGGCAACCCTTTAAATGATTCAGTAGGAAAAGGCACTTGACTTGATACCCTCTTCCCAAAGTTTTACCACAATTTCCATTTCAAGAGTACATCTTTTTATGATGATTGTCATGGTTCTTGACCAGCAATCCAGAGAGGACTCATGAATGGAAAATATTTGAGAATTTCAGCAACACTCAAATTCCTCTTCCAACGGAAAACTCTCTTTATTTTTGACTACTTACACCAGCTCAGCAATACATGTGACTGTCTCCTTCAATTAAATAAATAATCCTGGCATGTCTAACAGGGGCAGAGGATGGAGCCAGATGGTCAGCACAAACCAAAACTAATACAAGCATGTCTCCGTGCTCAAGGAGTGGGAACACAGATGAGTACAATTAATGCATAATTAATACAAGGCAGAGAAGGGCCATAAAGAACTACAGAGGGCCTTGGAGGCATGGAGGAGGGAGGCAGAAGCCACATGCTAGTGGGAAGAGCTGAAAAGGCAAATCACTTATCTCAGGTGGGCCTCAGTTTTCTCATCTGTAAAATGAGTATAATAATAGTACCCATCTCATAGGGATGCTGTATTAAATGAGATGATGCATGTAAAGCACTTATAATAGTGCTTGGCTATAATAAGCACTTATTAGCAGATGTTATATTATTATTGTTATCTGCTAATATTATTGTTATAAAAGAGGTTGGGGTTAAGGTAAATTTTGAAGGATGGGTAGGATTTTATCAGGTGAGGATGAGCATAGCCTAGGGATGGAATATGAGAACCCAAGATTGTGCTTATTTCTCTAGAGCAGAGAGCATCATGGCACATGAAAAAGTCCTGGGGCTTAGGAGTCAAATGGTTCTTTGAATCCAGTTCTGTCCCTCTAACAAATAACCTGAACTTGGGCAAATGACTTAGACTCTTTGAGACTAAGTTTCTCCATCTGCTGAGTGGGAATAAAAATAACCATTTGATGGGTTCCTCTAAGGATAAAATATGATTATGAATGTTTAACACCTATTATAATGCATGGCATTGAGTTGACATTCGATCAATGGTATTAAAAATTATTATGGAGAAAACTTAAAAAAAAAATAAAGTCACTAAAATGTCATGCAAATAATATAATGCAAGACATGAGAGTCTTAATGGAGTTTAAAGGATTTTGTAGAGTGGCTCCATCTCCCCCCAGAGTCTAATCAAAATTCTGTTCAACAAGGCCTTAAATTGTGGAGAAATTCCAAGCCACTATTTTGGGGAATATCAGGCGCACGAGTTTGCAGACTGTTAGAGGATATGAATGCCGAGTATAAGAGAAAGTGGCTGAGGAGACCCCCTGGATTTCAGTCCTATCTGAATTTGTAACTTGCCAGTTGATTTAGAAAACCTGCTCTTTCTGAGCCTTGGTTCCCCACATTCAAATGAGGGGTTGAACCAGAAGTCTCTAGGGTCCTTCCAGCTGTGATACAACGTTAAAACCGAAGCTCTTCTGGTTATACTATTAAATGGGTACAGAGTTTCTTCTTGGGATTTTGAAAAAGTTCTGAAACTGGATAACATGACGATTGTACAACCATGTGAATGCACTTAATGCCATGGAACTGTACACTTCAAATGATTTAAATGGTAAATTTTATGCTATGTATATTCTGCCTCCCCCTCAAAAAAAGATCCCCCCAAAAAATTCCTCTGAGAGAGGATTTTATGATTTACCCTATTGAACCCTCCCTTCAGAGCAAGCGATCTAAGTTCCTTTTGCCTATGGAGTATGCCTTTTCTACATAATTTAAATCCCTTTTCAAAACCTGCCTTTAAGAATGCAGCTCTAGGAAATCCAGCGCTCCACTGGACAATGAATGGTGACGGCACCTCATGAGTTTGTGTTTCCCATCTGATTGCTCCCTGTTTATCCCCCTATTCATTATCTCACTCCCTTCCTTTCCTTACAAATTATTCCAGTGAGGAAATGTGAAAAAATGATATGTCTGGGAGAACTGATGACTTGAGTCACAAAGTATATGGTGGACTTTTCAGGGACCTGGAAGGATGTTTCAAAGGGGACAGTCTTCTCATGTCAAGTTCCCAAGATCTCAGCACTTTGGCATGTACTCTTCCATTTGATCCATACGACACAATTAACAGTCTCTCTTTTGGAGATGGGGAAACTGAGGCTCGGGTGATTTGCCCATAGCCACACAGCTGGTACACAGCAGAGGCAGGGTTATTATTCATTATTATTTTATTTATTTTTATTATCATTATTATTCTTTATTAGCACAGTTCTCAAACCATGGCTGCCATGATTTCTCTCATTTTACAGACTGAGTAGTGAGGTCTGAGGTTTTACAAAGTGTGATGAGGAGATGGCAGATGCAGCAACAGAACCTAACGTGAACGTTCTGAGCACATTTCCGGCCAGGATGAACTTCTGTCTCCTCTGGGGCTGCTTGTCTTCATTGGCAAGCACTCTACCCAACTCTGTTGTGTCATCTGCAGGCCTGCCTTATTCTTCAGGCAAGATGGTCCCATGGCATTGTGTTCAATGTGTGTTTGATCAAGATTTGACTGTAAGTGATGGCAGAGCATTTCTGACTGCAGGTCTGGTGTGACCATGTAGAGAAGATCACTATCATCAGATCAGTATCATCCAGTATCATCTGTGGATTTATACAGATGAAAAAAATCTAAAATGTTCCTAATGCCATAACATTATGTTGCTGTTTAGTTGCTCAGTTGTGTCTGACTCTTTTGTGACCGCATGGACTGCAGCCCACCAGGCTCCTTAGGCAATGGGATTTCCCAGGCAAGAATACTAGAGTGGGTTGCTGTTTTCTTCTCCAGGGGATCTTCCTGACTTAGGCATCAAACCCACGTATCCTGCTTGGCAGGCAGATTCTTTACTACTGAGCTGCCTAGGGAGCAACCCACTCCAGTATTCTTGCCTGGAAAATTCCATGGACAGAGGAGCCTTAGGGGTCACAGTCTATCAGGTTGCAGAGAGCTGAACATGACTGAACAACTGATCATGCACACATGCACCTGCGAAGCAATTCCAAAACATAGTTACAATTAACTTACCAGCACTCTTTGGACCCGAGACAAAAGGTAGTGAACAACTACCTAAACAAGGAAGCCTTCATAAACATCAAAATATTCAAAAGTAGACATGATGACTTTGTAACAGTATTTTTCACCATTACAGATTCAAAAATTGTATAGTAAATTGGAGAGATGTACAAACAGATTATTGGCACACTTAAAAAGAAATCTCAAAGCCATCCACTGGAATGAAAATAAGCACTGATACAATCTCTCAAATGCATTAAAAAGAAAAAAAGCCATGACTAAACGTGAGCAGGAAATGATTTGAAAGTGAGAGTTTTAATTTTTATATTTTAGAAAGCTGACTGCCTATGAGTGATTAATTACTCAAATACTTTAAACTTAAACTGTAAGAAGTATAAAGTACTTAAAAATATTTCCTACTTGTTTTTTATTCACAGAGATGCAAACCTACACAATGAATGTAACCCCATGAATTTGTTAGTGCCAACTGCCTATCTCCTCTTGGAAGGTGGAGAGTGGACTGTGAAGATACATTTCTCAGGTAATAGGACCGCAGAGCTGGAAAGGACTTTGACATGATCTAATCCATCATTTCATCTTACAGATGAATAACAAAGGATCAGAGAGGTAAAGGTCATCCAGAAGCAAGGTCTTTCCAGTTCATGATGGTGTTCTGGTATCAGAGAGATTTGGGTTCATACTCTGGTCCCACTAGTAACTTACAACTAGAAAGTGAGTATTGGTTTCCTCGGCCACAGAAGGAAATTGATAGTTTCTGTCTTGCTGCTGTGTCCTAAGCATCAAATGAGAAAATGTTTGCTAAGCATTTGATAAATGTTAGCTGTTTACTTGCTTTCCTTTCCCCAAATCTAGTGCCCCTTTCCCATTCCATGCTTCTTCAGTGTAAACTGGCATTCCAGATATAAGGAAACTGCTTATTAGCAGCTATCAGATATTAGCTCCAGTTTCTGGATGGAGAAAATCAGGACATTAACCACACACTAATGGTAGTTCGTTATTGGAATTAACCAGACAAATCACTCCACCAACAATGGCCATGCACTACCACCCACGGAATCGAGAAAGAGCTATCAATCTGTCAATCCTGTCCGTGTCCGGGAATGTGGTCCACTGGAGAAGGAAATGGCAAACCACTTCAGTATTCTTGCCTTGAGAACCCCATGAACAGTATGAAAAGGCAAAATGATAGGATACTGAAAGAGAAACTCCCCAGGTTAGCAGGTGCCCAACACACTACTGGAGATCAGTGGATAATAACTCCAGAAAGAATGAAGGGATGGAGCCAAAGCAAAAATAATACGCAGCTGTGGATGTGACTGGTGATAGAAGCAAGGTCTGATGCTGTAAAGAGCAATATTGCATAGGAACCTGGAATGTCAGGTCCATGAATCAAGGCAAATTGGAAGTGGTCAAACAACAGATGGCAAGAGTGAATGTCGACATTCTAGGAATCAGCGAACTAAAATGGACTGGCATGGGTGAATTTAACTCAGATGACCATTATATCTACTACTGCGGGCAGGAATCCCTCAGAAGAAATGGAGTAGCCATCATGGTCAACAAAAGAGTCCGAAATGCAGTACTTGGATGCAATCTCAAAAACGACCGAATGATCTCTGTTCGTTTCCAAGGCAAACCATTCAATATCACAGTAATCCAAGTCTATGCCCCAACCAGTAACGCTGAAGAAGCTGAAATTGAACGGTTCTATGAAGACCTACAAGACCTTTTAGAACTAACACCCAAAAAAGATGTCCTTTTCATTATAGGGGACTGGAATGCAAAAGTAGGAAGTCAAGAGATACCTGGAGTAACAGGCAAATTTGGCCTTGGAATGCGGAATGAAGCGGGGCAAAGACTAATAGAGTTTTGCCAAGAAATTGCACTGGTCATAGCAAACACCCTCTTCCAACAACACAAGAGAAGACTCTACACATGGACATCACCAGATGGTCAACACCAAAATCAGATTGATTATATTCTTTGCAGCCAAAGATGGAGAAGCTCTATACAAGACCAGGAGCTGACTGTGGCTCAGATCATGAACTCCTTATTGCCAAATTCAGACTTAAATTGAAGAAAGTAGGGAAAACCGCTAGACCATTCAGGTATGACCTAAATCAAATCCCTTATGATTATACAGTGGAAGTGAGAAATAGATTTAAGGGACTAGATCTGATTGATAGAGTGCCTGATGAACTATGGAATGAGGTTTGTGACATTGTACAGGAGACAGGGATCAAGACCATCCCCATGGAAAAGAAATGCAAAAAAGCAAAATGGCTGTCTGAAGAGGACTTACAAATAGCTGTGAAAAGAAGAGAGGCGAAAAGCAAAGGAGAAAAGGAAAGATATAAGCATCTGAATGCAGAGTTCCAAAGAATAGCAAGGAGAGATAAGAAAGCCTTCTTCAGCAACCAACGCAAAGAAATAGAGGACAAGAACAGAATGGGAAAGACTAGAGATCTCTTCAAGAAAATTAGAGATACCAAGGGAACATTTCATGCAAAGATGGGCTCAGTAAAGGACAGAAATGGTATGGACCTAACAGAAGCAGAAGATATTAAGAAGAGGTGGCAAGAATACACAGAAGAACTGTACAAAAAAGATCTTCACGACCCAGATAATCATGATGGTGTGATCACTCATCTAGAACCAGACATCCTGGAATGTGAAGTCAAGTGGGCCTTAGAAAGCATCACTACGAACAAAGCTAGTGGAGGTGATGGCATTCCAGTTGAGCTATTTCAAATCCTGAACGATGATGCTGTGAAAGTGCTGCACACAATATGCCAGCAAATTTGGAAAACTCAGCAGTGACCATGGGACTGGAAAAGGTCAATTTTCATTCCAATCCCAAAGAAAGGCAATGCCAACTAATGCTCAAACTACCACACAATTGCACTCATCTCACATGCTAGTAAAGTAATGCTCAAAATTCTCCAAGCCAGGCTTTAGCAATACGTGAACCGTGAACTTCCAGATGTTCAAGCTGGTTTTAGACAAGGCAGAGGAACCAGAGATCTAATTGCCAACATCCACTGGATCATGGAAAAAGCAAGAGAGTTCCAGAAAAACATCTATTTCTGCTTTATTGACTATGCCAAAGCCTTTGACCATGTGGATCACAATAAACTGTGGAAAATTCTTCAAGAGATGGGAATACCAGACCACCTGACCTGCTTCTTGAGAAATCTGTATGCAGGTCAGGAATCAACAGTTAGAACTGGACATGGAACAACAGACTGGTTCCAAATAGAAAAAGGAATATGTCAAGGCTGTATTTTGTCACCCTGCTTATTTAACTTACATGCAGAGTACATCATGAGAAACGCTGGACTGGAAGAAACACAAGCTGGAATCAAGATTGCCGGGAGAAATATCAATAACCTCAGATATGCAGATGACACCACCCTTATGGCAGAAAGAGGAACTAAAACACCTCTTGATGAAAGTGAAAGTGGAGAGTGAAAAAGTTGGCTTAAAGCTCAACATTCAGAAAACGAAGATCATGGCATCTGGTCCCATCACTTCATGGGAAATAGATGGGGAAACAGTGGAAACAGTGGCAGACTTTATTTTGGGGGGGCTCCAAAATCACTGAAGATGGTGATTGCAGCCATGAAATTAAAAGACGCTTACTCCTTGGAAGAAAAGTTATGACCAACCTAGATAGCATATTCAAAAGCAGAGACATTACTTTGCCGACTAAGTTCCGTCTAGTCAAGGCTATGGTTTTTCCTGTGGTCATGTATGGATGTGAGAGCTGGACTGTGAACAAGGCTGAGGGCTGAAGAATTGATGCTTTTGAACTGTGGTGTTGGAGAAGACTCTTGAGAGTCCCTTGGACTGCAAGGAGATCCAACCATTCGATTCTGAAGGAGATCAGCCCTGGGATTTCTTTGGAAGGACTGATGCTGAGGCTGAAACTCCAGTACTTTGGCCACCTCATGCAAAGAGTTGACTCACTGGAAAAGACTCTGATGCTGGGAGGGACTGGGGGCAGGAGGAGAAGGGGACAACAGAGGATGAGATGGCTGGATGGCATCACTGACTTGATGGACGTGAGTCTGATGAAGTTCAGGAGTTGGTGATGGACAGGGAGGCCTGGCGTGCTGCGATTCATGGGATCACAAAGAGTCGGACATGACTGAGCAACTGAACTGAACTGAATGGTAGTTCTTTTCCTTCTTGCTTCCCAATATCCACAGTAACTCTGACATTGAGGATAGGGAATAACTAGGAAGCACCAAAACAATCCTTGCATTGATAGAGATATTAGGAAGTTCCTAAGATTATACATAAGCGGCAAAAGTGGCCCTTTTTCTCTTGCTTGTTCTGCTCCTGCCCTTGCTACCTCTTCCACAGCCAAGTGATGCCAATGAAATAGAGCTAGGCAGAGAGCTCTTATGGGAATATTGAGGTATCCTATTATGAAAAAGCAGAATCCTCATTTTGGTTGTTGTTGTTCCATCTCGCTAAGTCATGTCTGACTGTTTGTGACCCCCATGAACTGCAGAACATTAGGCTACCTGGTCATTCACTGTCTCCCAGAATTTACTCAAATTCATATCCATTGAGTCAGTGATGTCATCCAGCCATCTCATCCTCTGCCACCCTCTTCTCCTTTTGCCTTCAATCTTTTCCAGCATCAGGATCTTTGCCAATAAGTCAGTTCTTCACACCAGGTGGCCATTTGGTAGAAGAGTAAAATTCAGTGAGTACACAAGCAAAGTAGAAATGCTATAGCATCCCTTGATTCCACTGTCCCCTCCCCATGATTTTGGTCAAATCGTGCATCTGAAGTGTCAATGGGTAGTAACTCAACACATCGATAATACTTCCTACATGAACCATGCAATTGGTTTCTCTGATGATTGACAGTTGATTTGGGTGCATTGCACTTGTGAATGAAGAAAGTTATCTTTATCAGCAAATTCAGACACTGCTCAAAAGTATATAGACTATTAGGTATTAAAATGTTGATTGTTTACCATGGAAAGTTTAAATTCTTGCTAAAACATGGAGAAATTCATTTCATGCCGTCTCTTGCACTGCCTTATTCTAAAAACGCTGCCATCATGTTTCCATGAATTTCCCAAAAGTTCTTGTCTAGGGATAAGATTCCACTCAGAATGCATTCCACTCATTAAAAATCAGTTTCTAAAAAAGTTTAAAAAAAAATCTGAACCTTGTTCATGATGAGTCCTGTGATACAGCATATAAGACCAAATTCCCCTGGAGGGAAAAAACCCCATGGAATCACAAGGAATTTGTTCTTGTTTTTAGTCACCAAGTTGTGTCCAACTCTTTTGTGATCCCATGGATTCTAGCCCACTAGGATCCTCTGTCCATGGGGTTTCCCAACCAAGAATACTGGAATGGGTTGTCATTTCATTCTTCAGGGGATATTCCTGACCTAGGGATCAAACTTGTGTCTCCTGCTTGGCAGGCAGATTCTTTACCACTGAGCCACCAGGGATGCCTGTAACAAGGAATACTAGTTTGGAAATCAGAAAACAGAGGCCTTGATCTAAAGGCTGTCCCTAACTAGGCTTGTGACCACAGGCAGGCCCCAGCCTTTCTCTGCCTCGGTGTTCTCCACACAAAATTAAGAAAAAGCAACCGTAGATGTTATAAATTCACCTGCTTGATGGTACAGCCCAATAACTATAATTAGGCTTCAGCTACAGAGAGACTGGGCAGCAGTAGCTCAGTCAAGTCTGCAAGTTAAACTGGGATATTTATTTACTACAGTCCAACTAGTAGTCTAATCAGTAAAGCTGTTAAACTTGCAATAATATTTCACTGATGTGTACCAGAGCGTTGCAAGTTATAAAATTTCCAATTTAATTTTACTGCATCCCCGAAGCTGTAGTAATTAGAAGACAAACTCACAGTGAAGATGTTTATAGCTTCAGGGGTGATAATTTTGAACCTGTCCCGCAGGTCACTTCTGTCCTCAAGGTTCCCCGATTTGACAGCTGCCTGTAGACTCAGGATTTTATTGTAATACAGCAGTAACTCGTCATTCATTCGATGGGAGCAGATGTAGATGACGCTCACTTTGGCATCTGAAGACAACAGGCACAATGTTAATTACTGGTATAAAGGTAAATGACATTACGAACTCTGGCATCGGATTGATGTTGTGCAGTTTAAAATAAAGAGCATATCCAAAAGCCACATTCAAGTTAATTTAGATTGGTTTTGCACAGATCCTAGCAATTCAACTGGACTTTTTAAACTTTAGCATTTCTCTAAAAAAAAAAAGACAACGCCATTACCAAAAAGTATACACAATGATTACTTCAGAAGGAGAACTGAGAGATACCATGGAATTGTACTTTCAAATAAATACATAGGGATTTAGCCCCCAAACTCCCATTAACCTCAATGGGAACTGCATACTGCTTTTAAAATTCATCCCATTAACTTTAGTAAATTATAAAACCAAGCTATTAACTTTAGAAAGCTGATGAAATTGCAATTTCTTATTCTGCTTGGACTTGGGATTGTTCTATCCAAATAAATGGTCTGATTATGACCATAGCAATGATTATTTCAGGAAAGCAACCTTTTCCTTTCTCTATTCCCAAAGAAGACTATATTACTTAAATAGGACATCTAGTGATTCTTGGTTTAAGGGAAACACTATCTTAATTTAACTATTCTCCTTCTTAAGATGTGCTTCTTCTTATGTGCATAGAAAGAAATCCTAATTAAATTTCCCATCCAAATGGAATAGTGAGATGAGATTACCCACTCCAGGCTGCAGAATATTTTAGTGAGTGTGGACAGGAAATCAGCAGCCAATGGAGTCACTCATTCATTCTTAAAATAACTGATTGATCACTAGGGACAAAGCACTTTGCTAGACACGAAAGGAAATACAGGAATCAAAGCAACTGAGATGTTGCCTGTGAGAAGCCACATTTCACATGTACTGCTGCTGCTACTGCTGCTGCTAAGTCACTTCAGTCATGTCCAACTTTGTGCGACCCCATAGACGGCAGCCTGCCAGGCTCCCCCGTCCCTGGGATTCTCCAGGCAAGAACACTGGAGTGGGTTGCCATTTCCTTCTCCAATGCATGAAAGTGAAAAGTGAAAGTGAAGTTGCTCAGTTGTGTCCGGACAGCCCTAAAACATGGTGGAGGGCGGTAGATCCATGGCACATGCAGAACAGGTGCCCAGGAAAGGTCAGAGGAGGAAGCACTGTAAACTGTCTCCTTCATCAAGCAGGGTGGAGAGGGGAGGATTTTAAGACTCCTCTGTTCAGTTTGGCAGAGTGTACAGAGCACAGAATGATTAAATTCTTGCTCAGCTGCATGCAGGCTGGGGTACATTATTTAATCTTTCTAAGCATTGGTTTCTTCCTTTGTAAACAGAGAATCAAATCACCCAGGGCACAGAGTTTGGGAGAGTATGAAATGAAAGAACACACACACACACACACACACATACACACTCACATAATGCACCTGGTGCAGTATCCAGCACACCATAAGTGCTCAACTAACAATACAGATTCACCAATCTGCCCCTAAGTCCACCCTGACCGGGCCAGCTAACAGTGATTCTACACCTCGCCCTCCACACTCGCGCTCCTTTCCATCAGTGCCTGAAGATGCAACACGATGAAGTAGTGTCCTCTGCTGTTCCATCTTGCTGTTCCAAATCCTTTGATCTTGTCTCTCCAAACTCTTTAAAGGTAAGGTGTATGCTTTTAAAAGAAACCCCCCATGCCCTGGTACAATGTCAACTGTGCAGGAATCACTCGATAAATATTTGTGAGTTGACCAAAGGGATCTGGGAGAATGGAGAGGCTCCGGAAGTTGAAAGTCATACACGATAGTGAGATTCACAGCATGCAGGAGAAATTTGTTCTGGAAAAGAGCATTTTGTGGCTAGAAGCAGTGTCTGCTGAACTGGACCAGAGGTGGGCCCAGAGTAAGTGCTCCATAAATATAAATACTTAAGTGGCTCCTACTTAATGTCGAAAGCACATTGCCATATGAGCCTCAAAATAAATTAACCGAGGAGACAGCAGTTACAAAACTTGTATTCAACTGTTGAATGATCAAATTAGTCATCACAAATCTTGTGTTTTCAATAAAAGTCTAGTATCTTACCAAACTAGTGGTTTTTAAAACCAAACTAGTGGGGGATTTAAGTATAAAAAGAGGACGCAAAAACAAACAACAAAAATAATAAAGATTCCATAGAGCAAGAAAACTAAATTTTTCTTGGGAAGAAATTTCTGGGTTACAGATAATAAGAAATCATGTTGTTAATTTTACCTTTCCTGCTCATTTTGGGCAAAGGAATGTTATATCACTAACAGTAATATCCAGTATTATCCAGTTTGATTGTGGATCGACAAATATTCAAAATTAATTGGTGATTTTGGAAAGGAATTAATGAGAAGATGAAATTGTTTTGATTGCTAGTCAATAGTCAGTATCAGTCACTCTCTTGCTTAAACTCATCTAGAAGTTGAAAACATTAGCCACTGAGGTCACCCACCTGATACCCTGACTTTACAGCCAATATCTGAACACGTCTTAATGTGTGATCAGATTACCTTTGTTTCCCCTGAATAAGCAGAAAAATCAACACACTTTACTAGGAATTAACAGAATTTAAAAAATGAAATCATTGATTCTTCCACAAATTACCACTTATTTTTCTAGTTTCTTTATATTTTTTTACTTCACAAGCAAGTACTTTTCCTCTCTTCTCATTTATCTATAAACTTTTATTACTTCTCTTGAAGGGGTTTTAGGATTGCATTGCTATGTCATGAAGATGGTATACAAAGAAAAGGCATTTGGTTCTAATATCTCAGAAAGGTTCATATTAGCAAATTTCCATTGCAGGTAGACATAAGGCTGAATTATTGAGTTATTTAAAATAGAAGCCTAATATGTTTAAGTTTTCTCTAATAAAGAGAATCCTTTGTAAAGAAATTCTTTGGTGATGGTTTGGACTATAAATATACAGAAGGGTATATAAAAAGCTAAAGAAAAAAATTAATCCAAATAAATTAGAGCAAAGCCTGCCCTCTGCTGCACTTCAGTGGTTTCCACCCAGTCAGGTTTTTAGTTGAAATAGCTCAGCACCAACAAATCAATCTTAAGTCATTAAAATAATTTTTGTAAGGCTGAAAAACAATATTAGTGCCTAGATAATAGATTAAAGCAATTACCCTATTATTATTTTAGGACACTGTAAATTTCTAGTACTGATGTATTTTTGTTACCAAATGGCATTTATAAAATAATAATGATGCTGAAATATATATGAATCATGTAAAGTATGTCATTCCAGGGAGCCAGCTAAATTGGTCATTGATAATTTAAAATTCTTCCTTGTTTTGCTTAAATAAGGGCCAAAGGAATTATATTTTAGCAATACTAAGAAGTTCTTACTTGGAAACTTATTTTTTTAAAAAAGGCTAGTTTTTGTTTTTTGGCCAGGATCTCCCATACTGATTCAATATTATTGCTTAGGCTTTGAAACTTTTATTCATTAAACCTCATTTCAAACAGTGTCAAACAAAGCCATAACATTCTTGTATCCTTCTTTCTGGGCCCCAGGTTGGTGTCTGATTTAAAACTGACCAAACCAGTACTAGAACTCGACTTTTACAAAGATGTCTCTATCACTCAAGGTCTGTGTTTCTAAGAATTCCCTTCACTAGGTACTTTCTGTTTTCTCATAACCAGATGATACATATTTAAATAGAAGCTTCTTTTAAATCTATCTTCATTCCCCTCTTATTCTTATAATGAAAACACAATGTGCAAAACCATAGTTCTGACACCTTCCACTCATTCCTCATAATATAATAGACAATATTGACACAGATATAAAATGTTGACTTTCTTCACAGCCAGATTTGGTAAAAGAAGAAGAGTTGGGGCTATAGGAGAGAAATCCTTATTCAATCCTGCAGCAAAGAGAATTAGAAAATTACCCAAGTATATTGGTTAAAATGCCACTCATTTATTCAAGTTGACTTTACTATAAATATGTTCTTTAAAAACGAAACATTCAATTGCCCTACAACTAGAAGTACTTTTCAAAGAAAAGTACAAGCCTTTTCTCTGTAGAGTGAAAACAAACACATTTAATCAACATTCATTGATAAAACATCGTGAAGAGCCATTTGTGTAAAAGTATTTACTATACCTAAGATGTCACACAGCCTCCCCAGCTGCGTGTTCTGCTGTGTGTTGAAATCGGCAATATTTTGTCGCACAGGCTGGGAATAACCTAAAAGGCAAACCAGATGTCAAAATTCAGAAAGAGCAAGTCAATATGGTAAGATGGCACATGAGGATTTCAGTGTCATGGTCCACATTTCCAGAAAAGAATCATCTCTGAAGCGTCTTACAGAAACAATCCAACTCCTAACAATGAGGTCCTTGCTCCTCAAGGGATTAAGCATTACTCTGGAGGATGGAGGATGTGCTAGGCAGCATATTCTGCAACAGAGAGGTTCATATTTTTCAATACCAACAAAGCTGCTGGGGATCAGGATCACAGAAACATGGGGAAATTTTGGCAATTTAACACGAATGTTCAAAAGAGCACGTAAGAACATTATGCCCAGATTTTAAAAATATTTTACCTTTTTAATCCATGCATCTGATGTGACATTTTGAAGTATGTCCTGGAATCATTCTCAACTGATACTCAGATTTCAGACAAAACCCTTGCTGTTGCAACTATGTATTTAAATAACTCTAAATACTAAAGAAATATGCTTCTGCTTACACAGAAGCATATTTATTTAACTTTAAAGAGCAATAGAGGTTAAAGTAGGTACTTTGTCAGTACCAATGAAAGCCCCACCATTTCTTTGGTGTCCATTGGAACGGCAGAAGGTGTGTGAATTATTGTCCCAAAATCTTCTACCGCAGGAAAAATTCCTGCTACTTCAGGGGTTAAAATTAAAAAGTGGATCAAAACACGAACTTAAAAAGCATGCACACTCACAAATATGCATATTTGTTTATACAAAATTCAGCAACTGTAGGTGTAACTTTTTAAAAAAATAATAAAATTGCTTTTCACATTTTGAAGAGATGCTTCAATGCCTCCTTGTGGTTAGTGAGCCCAAACACATGTTTCAAGTTAAACTGCTGTAGATAAAGTGATTTTAAATACTACATCTTCGAGATGTGACAGATTTCCTTTTCAGCATAAGGAAAACTATAGCAATTCAGGCAACAGGGCTTCAGATCAAATGAACTCTGATAATTGGCTCTTTGCTTTGATGTTAGTGTTTAAACACTAGACAACGTCTGGAAATTAAATGAGTTTACAATTCATCTAAAAGTCTCCCTTTAGCTTTATGAAGATGAGCTTAAGAACTAAAAAGGCAGAAGGACAAGAGGGCTATTTGAATTATTTTTGAAAAATTATTAATTTCTAAAATAATTTGGGGAACTCTTCCATGTATGAAAGTTAATATAGACAGCTACAAGCAAGGCCACCTTGATGTGCAGTTGCAATAATGTCACTCTTGGGATTTTGCATATGTATAATTCTGTCTATACTCAGATAAATGTTTAGGAAGATGTATTGTGAATATCATCTATCAAGACTATAAGAAGGCAGGAAAATGCCTAGAGAATAAAGTATGATTAAGAAAAGTGCCTGAGAGCATTCTACAAACGCATTTCCTTTCAAAAGTAAAGATAAAAGGCAGTGTGAGATGGCTCATTAAAATGATGTCCAATTTAAAATATAAAGGATGTCTGATCACGTTCTTGCCACATATGCAGCATGTGAGTAAGTCCATGTTTCAATCAATTACTTGAGGTCAGTTTTCCAAAAGATTACTCAGTACCTTTGTTACCCTGATCAAGGAGCATATAGAGTGTCATGCAGGATTATGATAAAATGTTTACTCAGTTAACCCTACAAATATACCCATATTACAGAACTGTATATTAACAATCTCAGGGCGTTGTTACAGAGGATCATATGGAACAACTGATAGGAAAATATTTTGTAAACTGTAAGTTACTGTGTAAACAGAAGGTATTTTAAAATTACAAGGTATGAGGACTTCCAAAGCTTGTAACAGCAAAAATAAATTCTGCCACAAGCAACAGATCATTCCACATGGGCAAGATACATTGCAAGGCACATTGCCATCAGCAGAACAGAAGTTAGGAGTTGATTTTTTAAAAAGTCAGATTTATTCTTACGTTTTGTACATCCACAAAGTATACATGTTGACACCGGGGTGAAAAGACCTCATGGGTGTGGGCAGCATATATTAAATACAATAGTGACTTAACCAGGAAATTGTCAGCACGGATGTTGTGGACCTGAGGAGTTCAGCAGACATGGCCGGTGGCAATGAAACATCATACTCTGGAATACAATCTGCGAAGTCATGGATATGCGACTAGAAACACCAGAGGAGTTTTGAGAAAGCTTCTACTTCAACCCTCTTCATTACAGATAAGGAAACTTGGGTAAGTCCCTTGTCTCTTTTCCAAGGTAACATAAACTTACAAGTTATTATATAGTTCAGATACCACATCTTTAACTCTTGTGACAAATGTGCTTGTGTCAACTGAGAGAGAAGACAAGACTCCCAGTGTGAGGAGAGAACACCAGAGGGGCAAAGAGCTTTTGCCAATTTTCTCATTTTTGTTTTCAGTTGCTATGTCAGGCAGAATAATGGCCTCCAAAGCTGTCCCTGTGCTAATCCCCAGAACTGAGAATATGCTAGGTTACATGGCAAAGGGGAAATAAAGCTGCAAACGGAATAAAGATTTCGAATCAGCTGACCTTAAAATAAGGAGATTCTCCCAGACTATTTGGCTGGACCCAATGCCATCACAAGGACCTTGAAACGGGAACAGGTGACTATAGAAGAAAGGCGTGGAGAAGCCACGTTGCTGGCTTTAAAGATGGAGGAAGCGGGCCATGGGCCTTCCTTGCTCATTCCATGGTGGGTGGCTTCCAGAAGCTGGAAAGGGTCAGAAAACAAATCCTTCCCTATAGCCTCTGGCAAATGCAGCCCTGTCTACACCTTGATTTTAGCTCCTTTCACAATGGCACCCCACTCCAGTACTCTTGCCTGGAAAATCCCATGGATGGAGGAACCCGGAAGGCTGCAGTCCATGGGGTCGCTGAAGGTCGGACACAACTGAGGGACTTCACTTTCACTTTTCACTTTCATGCACTGGGGAAGGAAATGGCAACCCACTCCAGTGTTCTTGCCTGGAGAATCCCAGGGATGGGGGAGCCTGGTGGGCTGCCACCTATGGGGTCACACAGAGTCGGACATGACTGAGGTGACTTAGCAGCAGCAGCACACGTCTCAACTACAGAATTATTACTATGAAGCAACAAATTTGTATTGTTTTAGCCAGTAAGCTGTGGAAACAAAAACTGTAAAAATTCTTAAAAATATGGGAATACCAGACCACCTTACCTGCCTCTTGAGAAATCTGTACGCAGGTCAAGAAGCAACAGTTAGAACCAGATATGGAAAAATGGACTGGTTCCAGATTGGGAAAGGCTGTATATTGTCACCCTGCTTATTTAACTTATATGCAGAGTACATCGTGAGAAATGCTGGGCTGGATGAAGCACAAGCTGGAATCGAGATTGCTGGGAGAAATATCAACAACCTCAGATGTGCAAATGACACCACCCTTATGGCAGAAAGCAAAGAGGAACTAAAGAGCCTCTTGATGAAGCTGAAAGAGCAGAGTGAAAAAACTGGCTTAAAACTCAACATTCTAAAAACTAAGATCATGGGATATGGTCCCATCAGTTCAGTTCACTTCAGTTGCTCAGTTGGGTCTGACTCTTTGCGACCCCATGGACTGCAGCATGCCAGGCCTCCCTATCCATCACGGACTCACGGAATTTACCCAAATTCACGTCATTTGAGTCAGTGATGCCATCCAACCATCTCATCCTCTGTCGTCCCCTTCTCCTCCTGCCTTAAATCTTTCCCAGCATCAGGGTCTTTTCAAATGAGTCAGCTCTTTGCATCAGGTGGACAAAGTATTGGAGTTTCGGCTTCAACATCAGTCCTTCCAATGAATATTCAGGGTTGATTTCCTTTATGATGCACTGGTTGGATCTCCATGCAGTTCAAGGGACTCTCAAGAGTCTTCTTCAACACCACAGTTCAAAAGCATCAATTCTTCAGTGCTCAGCTTTCTTTATAGTCCAATTCTCACATCCATACATGACCACTGGAAAAACCATAGCCTTGACTAGACGGACATTTGTTGACAAAATAATATCTCTGCTTTTTAATATGCTGTCTAGGTTTGTCATAACTTTTCTTCCAAGGAGTAAGTGTCTTTTAATTTCATGACTGCAGTTACCTTCTGCAGTGATTTTGGAGCCCCCCAAAATAAAGTCTGCCACTGTTTCCACTGTTTCCCCATCTATTTCCCATGAAGTGATGGGACCAGATGCCGTGATCTTCGTTTTCTGAATGTTGAGCTTTAAGCCAACTTTTTCACTCTCCTCTTTCACTTTCATCAAGAGACTTTTTAGTTCCTCTTCACTTTCTGCCATAAGGGTGGTGTCATCTGCATGTCTCAGGTTATTGATATTTGTCCTGGCAACCTTGATTCCAGCTTGTGCTTCATCCAGCCCAGTGTTTCTCTGATGTACTCTGCATGTAAGTTAAATAAGCTGGGTGACAATATACAGCCTTGACGTACTCCTTTTCCTATTTGGAACCAGTCTGTTGTTCCATGTCCAGTTCTAAGTGTTGCTTCCTGACCTGCATACAGATTTCTCAAGGAGCAGGTCAGGTGGTCTGGTATTCCTGTCTCTTTCAGAATTTTCCACAGTTTATTGTGATCCACACAATCAAAGGTTTTGGCATAGTCAATAAAGCAGAAATAGATATTTTTCTAGAACTCTCTTGATGATCCAGTGGATGTTGGCAATTTGATCTCTGGTTCCTTTGCCTTTTCTAAAACCAGCTTGAACATCTGGAAGTTCACGGTTTGTGTACTGCTGAAGCCTGGCTTGGAGAATTTTGAGCATTATTTCACTAGTGTGTGAGATGAATGTAATTGTGCGGTAGTTTGAACATTCTTTGGCATTGCCTTTCTTCGGGATTGGAATGAAAACTGACCTTTTCCAGTCCTGTGGCCAGTGCTGAGTTTTCCAAATTTGCTGACATATTGAGTGCAGCACTTTCATGGCATCATCTTTTGAAATTTGAAATAGCTGAACTGAAAATCCATCACCTCCACTAGCTTTGTTCGTAGTGATACTTCCTAAGGCCCACTTGACTTCACATTCCAGGATGTCTGGCTCTAGGTGAGTGACCACACCATTGTGATTATCTGAATCATGAAGATCTTTTTTGCACACTTCTTCTGTGTATTCTTGCCACCTCTTCTTAATATCTTCTGCTTCTGTTAGGTCCAGACCATTTCTGTCCTTTATTGAGCCCATCTTTGCATGAAATGTTCCCTTGGTATTTCTAATTTTCTTGAAGAGATCTCTAGTCTTTCCCATTCTATTGTTTTCCTCTGTTTCTTTGCACTGATCACTGAGGAAGGCTTTCTTATCTCTCCTTGCTATTCTTTGAAACTCTGTATTCAAATGGGTATATCTTTCCTTTTCTCCTTTGCTTTTCACTTCTCTTCTTTTCACAGCTACTTGTAAGACCTCCTCAGACAGCCATTTTTCTTTTTTGCATTTCTTTTCCTTTTTTTTTTTTGCATTTCTTTTTCTGGTCCCATCACTTCATGGCAGATAGATGGAAAAAAGTAGAGAGAGTGACAGATTTTATTTTCTTGGGCTCCAAAATCACTGCAGATGGTGACTGCAGTCATGAAATGAAAAGACAGTTGCTCCTTGTAAGAAAAGCTATGACAAAACTATTCAGTGTATTAAAAAGGAGAGACATCATTTTGCTGACCATGGTCCACATAGTCAAAGCTATAGCTTTCCAGTAGTCATGCACAGTTGTCAGAGTTGGACCATAAAGAGGGCTGAGCACCAAACAAGTGATGCTTTTGAATTGTGGTGCTGGAGAAGAGTCTTGAGAGTCTCCTGGACTGCAAGCAGATCAAACCAGTCAAACCTAAAGGAAAGGAGTCCTGAATATTCATTGGAAGGACTGATGCTGAAGCTGAAGCTCCAATACTTTGGCCACCTGATGTGAAGAGCCAACTCATTGGAAAAGACCCTGATGCTGGGAAAGATTGAGGGTAGGAGGAGAAGCAGGTGACAGAGGATGAGATGGTTGATGGCATCATCATCTCAGTGGACAAGAGTTTGAGCAAAGGCTGGGAGAATAGTGAAGGGCAGGGAAGCCTGGCAGGCTGCAGTCCATGGGGTCACAGAGAGTCAGACACAACTGAGTGACTAAACAACAACAGCCACTAAGCTGTGGTGACTGGTCAGAGGGCAAGAGAAAACCATTACGACTGTCTACTTTCCCTTACTCCCAGTAAGAACCACCCTCCAGACAGTGTACTCCTTTCATCTCTAAATGGAAGATGGGGGATGGGCGATTGAGATCCCTAATTAGAGCTCAGAATAAGCACTCAGTAAGTATCATTGTTGTTACTATTATTTTTCCTAACCTCAGCTGAGCCAGACTTAAATTCTCAAAAGGAGCTCTACTTAAATGTAGGGAAATCATTATTATAACATGCACAAATTACTTGGGCTATCAAAATACTGCTCTTCTAGCTTATGGAGCTGCTCGACCCTAATTGCTGTCAGATGGACCTGACTTCCCTTTTCTAAGAAGGTTCTCAGTCTCTCCTTACTGTCATTCTCTTACACGCTCTCTTCATCACTTTTCTCATTTTGTCATTACACGTTCGTTTGCTAGCTTGTTTACTTGTTTGTGGTACATCACTCCTTGCCCCTGCATCACCCGGCCTCCATTAGCCAGACTGTAAGCTCCATCAGAATAAGAATCTGTGATACTCCTGATCAAATGAGTCAAGGAAATGTGCCTGAAGAGCCTACTCAAAGAATCTGTCTTTTAAATTCTTAGCCCCTTCTCTATTGTGTTTTTGTCACTCACTCCCTCCTCTCCTTTCAACACTCATGAAGTTGGGTTCTCTGATCTGGAGAATTTCTGGGGAATTCAAGGAATGGTAAGTGGGATTTGTAGCTTTCTCTAGGTCCTTATCAGCATAGAATAAAACAGCACTGGCATAAAGGGACGCACTCTCTTCCTTACCACTATAGAGAAGAATACAGATTCTTTCCTTATGCCATCCTCATCATCTGCAAAGTATTCATAGTTTGATAAAGTATTCCATATTTCCTCAAAATATTATTGTCTCTGCTTCATATTGAAAAAATGGTACCTGAGTGCTGTCCCTCTGAAGTTTTCCAACTACCATACTTTTGATCTTCTGTGGAACCAAGGATGCCCATTAACGGTTACTGGCTATCATTTTTCCATCTTAATTTCTGCCCTCATCTTCTTTCCCATCCCTGTCTTCACCCCGACACAAACTCCTATCAGATGAATCTAATTGCCTGTTTGCAACCCAGTAACCTGGTCCTGCTAGGATGACTTTTCCTTCACAGCAACTGCAGAGCCCCAAGAACATGAGCAAGGCCATGCTAAGTGGCCGTGACTCCTCGGGACTGTGGGTGCCTTTGTGACAGGCCCCTACTGTTGCAGTGGAATCAAGTATTCTTGAACCCTGCTTATTACTCTGTGGTTGACTGCTACTTTATTTTGTCTCCAAGTCCTATACCGTACAATTGTACCTAAGGCAGAGAGGGGGTTAATAACAAATTTCCAGTTACTACATAGTTGTCATTCATCCCGTCATTCTGACCTGAGGTGGGAGTCACCCATGTCTCAGTTTGATGAACTGGAGAAGTGGTTCTCAACCTTTTTCCCATTTGGAAACCCATGACAGGCAATGTTCAAATGCACCACACACTCCAAAGGGCATTCGCATGGTTACAAAAGCAGTAGCTTTAACTCTATCCGTTTCTCTTCCACTCAAGAAAGCATATAAGATGCAAGCTGAGCGAGGGTGGCATTATTATAGAAATCATCTTGAATTGTTCCAATTCATAAAAAGTTAAACATTAGCAAAACTTTGGATTCTAATAATAAAAATTTAGGGAACATGGAACATAGTTTACAAATGATTGCACATCGGCATCCTGCAGTCATCTAGAGAAATGTGATCTAGACATTATGGTTATACCCTAACTTTACTTACTTGTGCAAGTATGAAAGCACAGGATACTGAGGTAGGAGATAAGATTCAGCAAGAAGGAGGCCTGTCTGGGTTATGTGTATGGTACATCTAGTGCCAATTTGATGAAAATAAAGCTGAGAGTTGGGATTACCCTGGGGGTCCAGTGGTTAAGAATCTGCCTGCCACTGCAGGGGATGTTTGATTCCTGGTCAGGGAACTAAGATCCTGTATGCTGCAAGGCAACTCAGCCACATGCTGCAACTTGAGAAGTCTCAGCTCTGCAACTAGAGAAAGCCCATACACCACAACAGAGACCCAGTGCAGCCAAAATAAAAACAAAGCAAAAACAAACAAACAAAAAACAGATTTAAAAACTGTTCTAGGGGGCTTTGGAGGGAAATTAGAGAAATTTTTGATGAGGCACACAGAAGAAACATAGGAGGTACTCAAATCTTAACTGTTGAGTTTTGAAAACATTCTCAAACCAAACTGGCCAAATGGATTCTGTATGGTGCTGAAAGCCTTTCCCTCAAGAGTGAAAACTTTTTCTTATTCAAACTTTTTGTCAGTGACTGGCATAGCACTGTATGCAACTAAAGTCAGTGATTCTCAAAGCGTGGTCTGGGGACCTGGGGGACAGGAGGCCTGGAAGGTTAAAACTCTAACACATATATATGGAATTTAGAAAGATGGTAATGATAACCCTGTATGCGAGACAGCAAAAGAGACACAAATGTATAGAACAGTCTTTTGGACTCTGTGGGAAAGGGAGAGGGTGAGATGATTTGGGAGAATGGCATCGAAACATGTGTAATATCATATACAAAACAAATCGCCAGTTCGATGCATGATACTGGATGCTTGGGGCTGGTGCACTGAGACGACCTAGAGGGATGGTACGGGGAGGAAAGAGGGAGGGGGGTTCAGGATGGGGAACACGTGTATACCTGTGGCAGATTCATGTTGATGTATGGCAAAACCAATACAATATTGTAAAGTAATTAACCTCCAATTAAAATAAATAAATTTATATTAAAAAAATAAAATAAAACTCTTTTCAAAATAATACTAAGATGACATTTCCCCTTTTCAATATTATCCTGCCACAAAATATAAGTTCATTGATTTCACATTCCACATTGAAAGTAAATCTTAAAAATAATCACTGTTGAGTTTTGATATAAAATCAAAGTAGAGTTTACACAGTTATCTGAAAAGGCTATAAAACATAAAAGGTATTCCTCCCTTTTCCAAATACTTATCTGTGTGAGGCCAGGTTTTCTTCATATGCTTAAACCAAAACAGTATTGGATGCCAAAATAGACAGGAGAATCCTACTACCTTCTATTAAGAGATTTGCAAACTTGTCAACTAATGCCATTCTTCTCACCAATTTTTTTTTTTTTTTGGAAAAGAAAGGGTCTTTTTAAAATAAAAATATGTTTTCCTAGGTTAACATTGGTAATGTGCTTACTATTGCTATTTTAATATAAACTATTTTTAAAGTATCTCAGTTTTCGTTCCTAATGTGGTAGATATAAGCAGATATAACCCACATAAACCAACACTTTTTAGGGTCTCCAATAGTCTTTACAAGTGTAAATTTGAGGACCACTGAGCAGAAATTTTATTATTTTTTATGATAAGGAGATGAAAAATATATTTTATCTTAGTATAAGTAAGACTTTCTTTGAACCATATCCTAATATTAATCATTTCATCAAAAGCCAGGAGCTGATATCACTTGACACCCATTTGAATGCTGTTTCTATATTTTAGGGTACAACATCTGATAGATAGCTCAAGTCCAAATGGGTCATTTAATATTACAAGGTCATGGGACCAACCCTGATTTAACCAGTGAATGCATGTTGATGTGGATTATTTGGATGAATACAATATGGATGAATAGAAATGTGTTTTCATTTTAATTGGGGCTATAAAGAAATTTGAAAGTTTTAAGCATATTTTATTCCTGATCCCCAAAGATCTGGATTTTCTGGGAACTGCTGTCTGGAAGATCTTGGCAGTACATGTGTTTCAAAAATCTAGTGTGGCAGAATCATAACTAAACTGAGGATTCCATTGCTCTTGCCAAAATACACTTTGAAGGCTGCAAAGATTTGACTGAAAGTCCTGATTTCCCAGCCCTGAGGTGAAAGCAGAAGAAATGTATCGTGTCTTTGAGTCGTCAGCTTGAAGTGGGAAAGTAGAAAAGGGTCAATGTGCTCAGAGGCACAGTAAAAATGTGATTCGAGATGTACTCCTCTGGGCTCTGGTCTCAAACCTGATCACAAATGAAAGTGAGCACAGTTCTTACCTTCTGGTGAAACGGGAGTGGGGTTAGGAAGGAACTGTCTCATGAGCATTTGGGATATAGCAGTTGTGCATAAAAGTTAGTTTCTCTATCTTTCAGGCTTTTATGACAATACAGAGCAACAGAAGAACATTTTCATGAGCCTTGCAGTAACAGGATCCATAATATTATGGACTGGAGTATCTTGGAGACCAGGAATTCTGTTAGCCTCAAGAATAATTTGCTGAAATAATGCACAGATGGAAAAAAAACGAGGCTGAACTATATACATTCCTTTTTGCCATTAAATAGGCAATGAAATAAAAGATCACGTGGAGAAAAGGGAAATCCCACCTCAATACATTGTTCCCTATTTGTATTTTAAAGGCGGAAGAGAAGTGACAGAGGACGGTCATCACTGGGAGTTTAATTGGTTGCAGCAGCCTCATTTACCTGTTCACGGTATCAGAACCCCATACTCGGCACATCTCATTTAATGGTGACATGTTTTAAAATGCCAGTGAGCTTAAGAGTAGCAGCAAGTGATGCACTGTAATAAAGAAGCACGGGGGTTAAGTTAAAAGTGGAGGAAGTAACCTGCCCAAAGAAACTGGGAGCAGAATTCGTTTGTAGGTTTTATTTAGACCTCTGATTTTTCTGGAGGAATTAGGATTCTTTATTGCAGTTCTTACTTAGCTTGACTGATAGATTTTACTTAAAATAGACCCTAGTATTCTATTCCTGCTATGAACCATAGTAGATTATTTTGTTATAATTATATTTCATTAATAAAAATGATAAAAATGTGCAATATCCAATTAAGAGATGAGACTATATAACCTGAAAAGGATTACTTTCTTTTCATCATCTTATAAAATTACAAAGCCAGTCTGTTTCTTTGGACAATTAATCAACAACATCCTACCTGTCCTGTTGGTTAAAAATAGCTAAAACTTTCTGTTACATCTGGGAGTACTTCCCAAAATATATAACAGCAAGTCATGTCTTTCAAAGAGGTGATGGTTCTGCAGTGTATAATTGTCTTCATGCTCATCAAGCCATAGATTTTTAAATACATGGTAAATATTTTGTGGTCAAAACTACTGAGAGGCCATCCTTTGTGCGATTGGGGTCTGGAGAATGCAATTACTCCTGTGCGTCAACACTGCATCCACAAATAACCAAATGCCTACAACTGTAATATATTATACAGTTATCAGCTACTAAGCTTTCATTTTGGGGTTTTAAATAAGTTAGTGCATGCCCAATTGGTTGGCACATGGTATAATTATTTCTGGGGCTAATTCCACACCAGATCTGATTAGAAGTCTCCTACAGAAATAGTAACAGAGGACAAGGCTGCAACTTGTATTAAATATGTACCTGAATCCTACACACCTACCAACTGATTTTGAATAGTGAATCCCTCTCAATTATGGGAATTAAATGACTATATTGAATAGATTGAGGGGGCATGTATTTAGAGAAAAAATTGCTTCACTTTCATATACTTCTATTATCATAAATTATGTAGATAAGTCTCCAGTCTCCAGGTGACAAAGTAGGCATGTTGTGGCCAGCTGAAATCTTCTTCAAGTATCCCAGGGGAAGTGTATATAAGAAAAAGTTATGTTATCATCATTGGTAGCTCAGATAGTAAAGAATCTGCCTGCAATGCAGGAGACCCAGGTTCGATCCCTGGGTCAGGAAGATCCCCTGGATAAGGGAATGGCAACCCACTCCAGTATTCTGGCCTGGAGAACTCCATGAACAAAGGGGCCTGGAAGGCTACCATCCATGGGGTCACAGAGTCAGACACTACTGAGCAACTAATAAGGAAGGAAAGGAATCTTAAAAGAAACAAAAAACAAAAAAAGGAGGTATGGTTTGAGAACTATGCCTGTGGTATAGGTACCAGATGACAGTTTAAGTTATTTAAATCCAATTTAATGTTCACAGTCATTTCATAACCTAAAGCATATATTTTAGAAACAAACACAATATGATCAAAGCCCAGGCATTAATCTCTTGTGAAAATTTGAAATTGGGCTTTTTAAATACTCAGTTGAGAAAAAATATCTGAGCCTATTCTTATCTCTTAGAAAATACATGATTAGCAACTTTTCTTGCTCACCTAAAATGGGTTATTATGTTGTTAACAAGCAAAAATTACTGCAATAAAGAAAATGTTCAAATTTAGTATGTATTTAAACTGAGCATGAGTAATCTAGAAGAACGCTAATTTTACTATCAGATTTAAAATAATGTCTTCTAGTTATAGCTTCTGTCCAGGTTATTTTTGTTGTTGTTTAGTCCCTAAGTTGTGTCAGACTCTTTTGCCACCCCATGGACTGTAACCCACCAGGTCCCTCTGTCCATGGGATTTCCCAGGCAAGAATACTGGCGTGGGTTGCCATTTCCTTCTCCAGGGGATCTTCTTGACTACTACTTAATTTATATTCAGCAATCTCTTTTTGGAATTTTAAGACAGCTTCATTTAAAATTATATTTTATTAACCAATTTATATTACTGTTACTTTCATAAGTTGACCTCTTTGGAGGCTTGTTTTCTATTAGGCTTTCTGCAGGGCTGACTGCTTGGGGCTGCAGAGTCAGAAGGTAGGGTATAGGAGGGAAGAAATTTGTGAAATTGGGTTTATAATAACTTTGTGCTTGTCAACACTAAAAGCGTGGGGGTCTTATTTCTATTTATAGTTCTGAATAAAATAGAGCCTGTAAGACAAAATTTCCCACATGATATCAGGTCAGGTCCACAATTAGTTGCAGAAGCAAAAGGCTTTTGTACCTTATTCTAAGGACTTGAGCCAGTTAATTGGGTCTGCAATTAGCCTCTCTGGTTGTAATCAATTACAAGTGCAATTTCTGTGTGTGAACTAATTTTGTGTGCAAAAGTAGTCCCACCAAAACAAAAGCCTAAGTTAGAATGAAATTCAGATCTGTCTTACCTCACTTACATCCCAGGAAGGAACCAATTTCTTCCGAGAGTCTTGAAGAAAGATCTAACCTAAAAGTATCTATGCAACTGAAGTAATTTCTTAACTTTTCTACAAGTACTTAGATGTAAATACTTTAAAATCTAGGAAAGTATACATTACTTTGTTATTACTAATTTTAATTAATTTAACATATCATCTTAATTATATTTACATAATTATTAAAAATTTTTTGCTTCTCATGTGTTAGTTTCTATACTATGCATAAGTACCCAAACTCATATACACAAATAAATTGCAATCCAGAATTCCATTACAATAGATCACTTAATGCGTTGCTCTACTTAAAAGGCCTTAATATGTAACATGAAGATTCAATGAGTTTTACTGTCTGTCAAAACTTATCAAGTCAGCTTGGGAAATTTGGCCTCGACCAAGGAAATTTAACACACTTGACAGATAAAAAGCAAAACAAAACAAAACAAAGATGCAAATGAATCCCAAACATTTTGACAGCAGTTGATGTTTTAAAGGAACTTCCAACACACATTTCTGAAATTCCCAATATCATTTTGGCATACCTATTTTACTACTGTGTTGCAGACAACAGCTTTTAAGTTCCCCAATTCATAAATGTAATTAAATAATTACATTAGTGCTAATTAACATGAAACTGCAGATTATTTAAGCGCAAAAAACACTATTCAACTTCTTAATTATTCTTGTTCACACAGCATTTCCTTTTGCTCAGGCGCCCTAGGTGCAAATAAAGCATCCCATCTGCTCGTAATTAGAACTAAATAATTTCAGAGAATGTAGCTTATCATTTTGACTGCACATTTGATTAAAAACAGTGTACAAGCAATATCCTGGCTTATTGGCGTAACAACAACAACGCACACAAGCCTGTGTTCTTCCATCATTAAAGAAGATCGAAAACATTATCTGTTATTTCAGGGGGAAAAATACAACTTTTTAGTTCATTTCATACAGATGAAAGCGAATTACAGCAAATCACCTCTCCACTGAATAGCAGCCCCCACATAATGACTTTATTTGCTTAATCCCCAAATTAAACGCCGTCTCGAGCGAGGGCCCTGTGTTATTACTCTCATCATGTTGAGAACATTTTCCTGCCGAGACCAATTTGAATAAAACAAGGGGCCTTCCTTGAACTCAATCAAGGAGCCATAATGTGGTGGGTAATAGAGGTTGCTGATAGATTTGCAGGCAAAAGTGTTATACCTAATGATGGGATATGGATAATAGTCCTCCTGGAGGTCCTGATGCGATTCCAGTTGGCTGCCAGATGCTAAAAATCAAGAAGAGCATTGATCAGTGACAGGAAGCTGTAGTGGATTCATCTAGTCAAACTTCAGCTGTTTTTCCACTGTACAGTTAAGCCAGGCATAAATTATATTAATTGATTTAATTACATACTTAAAACATCTTCCCCAATTAATTTAATTAGGTGGCTACATGATGCTACTGGCAGGGGAAGATTAGAGGCAGCTCACTTAATTAACAGAATATGAATGAAAAAAAGAGAAAGCAAACATAAATGAAATTGTGAGCACTAATTAAAAGGCTGTCTGCAAACTTAAATACTTTCTGACAAAGTGGTGACAGCAATGTAGACAAGAGAGGATTTTTTTTTTCCCTAGCAAATTAAAGTGCCCAGGAGGTATATATAGGGAGAAAAGGTAATGCAGTTAAAACATTGATTTTCTGACAGAACTACCATAGTCAAAGTGAAGGGACTTTTTTTCTACAGAAAAATTGCAACAGATTTTGCAGGCACAAAAGCCTGATTCCTTATTAGGGCTAAAATATGATGTAGAGACAAATGAAGGGTTTGTGCATTGTACATTAAAGGGAGTGGAGGGGGTAGGGAGTTGGAGAGAGAGAAGGAAGATAAAGAGACAACTTACTGCAACTGTTCAAGCGAGAAATGTTTAGAAAAAGAGGTCTGCCTTAACAGCTGGCAGCCTTGTGTACCTTGGCTCGGATGCGGAAATTCTCCAGGTGTCTTTCACGTGATTCCTTCAGAAGCTTCCTGAGCCGGGTCTTATGGCAATGTAAGAGCCACGCAATGGCGATGACACCTGATGCCCACTTCTGCCGGCGATAAGACAGGAAATGTCTTCTTGCTTTGTAGCATTTCCACGTGGCTTGGATCTTCATGGCAGCCTCTGTCCTTCCATCCTGGCCCTTGTACCTCTGTCCTGGAAGATTTAACATCATTTGGATGTCAACTGGGTTCTCGAACACTGAGAGAAGGTCGTATCTGGTAAGTTTATTCTTCAGCTCAAACTCTGGAAGGAGCGTTACTAAACTGTTAGCTTTTATTTTGACTTCTGGTATCGCATAGTCCTTGAGAAACTTCTCGATGTGTTCCAAGAGAGAAAAAATACTTCCCCAAGACAAACTGAAATGCTCCTTGAAAGCTAAGAAGTCCGGGGCTGTCTTGTCTACAACGCCATTGTAAATAAAAAAGTCATAATCCCACGGTGATTTCTGGGTCTTAGAAGGTGCTGTCACTTTCATGGCCTGGGGAAGGAAAGTGTCGGCAGAGATGAAATAACTGGTCAACACACACTGTCACATTAACATTTATTACCTGAGAATGGGAGGCTATGAATCACAGTTCTGATTTAATACATACATCATACATGTCATAATAGGAAAGTCTTGCTGTCATATAATCATCAGACTCATTGCCAGAAGAATATCTTAGAGGTTGCTCAAAGCTATAACCATTCTTACAAAAGTGTTGTAAAACTGATCACATAAAAATCGTGCATTTAGTTCACTTTGATATGGTGAGCTGACCCCATAATCTCTGTGATTTACTTTTCACACATGCATGAATGGAAGCATGTCACTGTTTTCTTGTTCATAAATTATCCACCAATCCTGAAAAACAGAATGAAGCCTTTCTTTGCAGTTTCTACGACACCTTCAGATAAGCCCCTCAAAGCTGCCCTGTCTGTTCTGAACTTTTCTAACAGATCAGCACTTTCCAGCATTTTGGAGTTCTTCTGTCACCTTCTCTGAATATCCAGGAATTAGTTTTATAAAAAGCATTATGTTGTATGTTATCACCCTTGCCACTTTCAAGGTTTATCTTTACATGTTCTTTTATTCTTAAATCTGGACACTTCTTAGGGACATATCTGGAGCTATCCCCAGGCAGACAGAATCTGAAATTTCACAATTAAAACCAAAAAAAAAATTTGCTTTTCATTTTGTTCCTATCAGTACTGAGTTTTAAGTCATGAAAACATATTATTTTTATTTTTAAATGTCAAGAAGCATTCTCTAAGAATGAGATTATTGGGCAGTTTTTTTATTCTTTATACTTTTCTGCATGAAAAAAAACTGAACAAATGCTATTTTAAAAATAAAATAAGAGATTTGGATGACAACAAGCAATATGTGTCATACATACATTGCTTTAAAAAACAGAAAAAAGGAAAAGGAAATTTTGTGTCACTGTCCTCTATGAAACTACTTGCATTTCATTATTTAAACCCATGGTACTAGAAAAACAGACATTCTGCCCCATGGTCTAAATGAGTCCTATGGCCTGAGGTGTGAGAGGTGTAGGTGTTTCAGGTCCTGCCTTCTCATTAGTCAACTAGGTATCAGCTTAACTGTGCTGACTGCTTCTCACTAAGGGATTTAAGGAACAGATTGTCTTCAATATGTCAACATTTTCAGGTGCATAAGCTCCATCTCTACCAGATTATAGATTATATTGCTCTCTGCAGTTTGAAGAATTTTCACAAAACACAAAGGAAAAAAAGACCCAGTTAATTTATCAATGACTATTATTCCACAACACTGTGCTGAGTATTACTATGTTAAATTGTTCATGCTTTGTCTTTACTAAACAAATGTTAACTGATATTAACTAACAAATTCAAAGCAGAAAGGTAAGAGAAAAGCAAGCCAAAAGATATATTTACAATAAAACCACAATAAGGAAACACAAGGGGAAAAAAATCACCTTTCAATTCTTTTTTTTTTCTTAGGTTCCAAGCAGTAGAGTAATTAATTAGGCTGCCATCTCAAGTAAAAATGCTGAAAAGCAAGTGTTAAGTTTAAAAGGGGGTAATTTCCTTGAATTTTAAAGCAGACTTGTATAGCAACAAACTTTTGCATACTTTCTGAGTCATTATAGGCGTAAGAACAATGGAGAAAGAATTTTACCAAGACTCTAGCCCTTTCTGAGCTAATCAAGGCTCTAAAAGAGAATGCAAACTACTTGGTAGATGGAAACAAATTCCTTTTTCTTGGACGGGCAAGAGGGAGTTAGAGAAGCCATGCCTCCTTCGGCAGACATCAACCCTGGCAGGAAGAGCTCAGCTCCTGGTAGAAGACAAGGGGCATGTGTTCCAAAAGCAGTATCACTTGGCTACAGTCCTGCCTTCCTTCAAGAAAGATGGTGGGAAGGTCAGAATTCAGAGAAGAATGGCAGTACTTCATCACTGAGGAACAGACATGCAGAATAATCACAGATGTACAGAACTGGCTGGTCCTGCCAGTTACGTGGTTGATTTTGTGAACAAGACCCTGAGATTCCTATAAGAAGCACAGCTATGAACGAAAGATTCACCAGAAAGTCTTGTCTCCTTGGTAACATTAAACTAGTTTTGAAATTTCTTTCCTTTACAATGAGTCTTGTGGAACTGGAGCAATCTTGGGAGAAGTTTAGAAAGGAGTGGACTCTTAAGCCTCTATGGGACAGTGCCTTTCCAGGGAGTAGGTCTAGGGTATTCACACAGCAGCAAATGCATCTAAGACCTTTTGAAAGAATAGCTGTGCAGTGGGAATGGAGTGACCGAATTGCACAGGGGCTGTTTTAGAACAAAGGGATTACACCTCCCTACCTTCTTGGATGATATTCCAGTAAAGACATGCTCTCAAAGGAAACCCACTCTTGGACATCAAATAGACCACTCAGGCACAGGGAAGCTATGGGTTTAGAGTCAGCTAAAGCATAACTGTAGTACATCTGTCACGGAGAATGCCACACTTGGGAACACTTTAGACTTAGAGCAAGAAAAGACATGTCTCTCAAGAGAAAGGCTTCCCAAATTAAAGCAGTGCATCAGCACTGTGAGATCCATTGAGCAGGTAAAGACAAAGCTGCTTCACAGCCTGCTAGGAATAAGAGCCCTGATTAAAGGTCACGCCATGCTTCAGGTTCTGGTTCCTTCTGCTATTCTTCCCTTACTATTTATCTCCATGAACTTGTCGACAATTATTTCTTGCTTTCTTTCCTCCTTCCTTCCTCATTCTCTCCTTCCTTCCCTTCCCCACTCTCTCCTTCCTTCCTTCTTTTCCCTCTCTCTCTCCCTTTCTTTTTCCTCTCCTTCCTCTTCTCCTCCCAGCCGCTTTCTCTCTCCTCTCTTTTAAGATGTGCTGTACTACCAAGACAGTGCTACTGACTCAATAGCCACACTGCTTCCTTCTAGCAGTGATGGCTGTCTACTGCACCATCTGCATACTCACCTAGTTCTTTTCAGGACACCAGTCACACCTTTGTGAGACACCTGCCCTTACTAATCAGCCCACATAGAGTCCAAATCTGTGACTGTGGCCTATTAGCATCCTGTTCTGAGTCAACTAGCTTGGAAATTCTCTTCTTCATTTGCAAAGTGGAATTACTAACTAGGTGACTTTGAGAGTTTTTGGAGCAGTTATTTAGATAAAAAATTCTAAGTCTAAAACAAGCAGAGAGGCAGGATGCTGTTGTTCAGTCACTGAGTCAGGTCCGACTCTTTGCAACCCCATGGACTGTAGCATGCCAGGCTTTCCTGTCCTTTGCTATTACCCGGAGCTTACTCAAACTCATGTCCAGTGTGTTGGTGATGCCATCCAACCATCTCACACTCCTTTGTCCCCTTTTCCTCCTGCCTTCAATCTTTCCCAGCATCAGGGTCTTTTCCAATGAGTCGGCTCCTTGCATCAGATGGGCAAAGTATTGGAGCTTCAGCTTCAGCATCAGTCCTTCAAATGAAAATCAAGGTTAATTTTCGTTAGGATTGACTGGTTTGATCTCACTGTCCAAGGGACTCTCAAGAGTCTTCTCCAACACCACAGTTCAAAGGCATCAATCCTTTAGCGCTCAGCCTTTTTTATTCTCCAGCTTTCAAATCTGTACATGACCACTGGAAAAATCATAGCTTTGACTATACGGACTTTTGTCAACAAAGTAATGTCTCTGTTTTTTAATATACTGTCTGGGTTTGTCATAGCTTTTCTTCCAAGGAGGAAGCATCTCTTAATTTTATGGCTGCAGTCATCTTCCACAGTAATTTAGAGCCCAAGAAAATAAAATCTCTCACTGTTTTCATTGTTGCCCCATTTTTAGCCATGAAGTGATGGGACCAGATGCCATGATCTTAGATTTTAGAATGTTGAGTTTTATGCCAGCTTTTTCACTCTCCTTTTTCACCTTCATAAAGAGGCTCTTCAGTTTTTCTTTGCTTTCTGCCATAAGGGTGGTGTCATCTGCATATCTGAGGTTATTGACATTTCTCGCGGCAATCTTGATTCCAGCTTGTGCTTCATTCAACTTATGTACTCTGCCTATAAGTTAAATAAGCAGGGTGAAAATATACAGCCTTAATGTACTCCTTTTTCTACTTAGAACCAGTCTGTTTTTCCATATCCAGTTCTAACTGTTGCTTTTTACCTGTATACAGGTTTCTCAGGAGGCAGGTAAGGTGGTCTGGTATTCCCATCACGTTAAGGATTTTCCAAGTTTATTGTGATCCACACAGTCAAATGTTTTAGCATAGTCAATGAAGCAGGAGTAGATGTTTTTTTGTAACTCTCTTGCTTTTTCTAGATCCAACAGATGTTGGAAATTTGATCTCTAGTTCCTCTGCCTTTTCTAAATCCAGCTTGAATATCTAGAAGTTCTTGACTCACACACTGTTGAAGCCTAGCTTGAAGGATTTTGAGCATTCCTTTGCTAGCATGTGAAATGAGTGCAATTGTGTGGTAGTCTGAACATTCTTTGGCACTGCTCTTCTTTGGGATTGGAATGAAAACTGACCGTTTCCAGTCCTGTGAGAGTTTCCAAATTTGCTGGCATATTGAGTGCAGCACTTTCACAGCATCATCTTTTAGGATTTGAAATAGCTCAGCTGGAATTCCATCACCTCCACTAGCTTAGTTCGTAGTGATGCTTTCCAAGGTCCACTTGACTTCATGCTACAGGATGTCTGACTCTAGGTGAGTAATCACACCATTCTGGTAATCCAGGTCATAAAGATTTTTTTGTATAGTTCTGTGCATTCTTGCTACCTCTTCTTAATATCTTCTGCTTCTGTTAGGTCCATACAGTTTCTGTCCTTTATTGTACCCATCTTTGCATGAAACGTTCCCTGAAAAAAAAAAAAGAAATGTTCCCTTGATATCTCTAATTTCCTTGAAGAGAGCTCTAGTCTTTCCCATTCTATTGTTTTCCTCTATGTCTTTGCATTGTTCACTTAAAAAGGGCTTCTTATCTCTCCCTGCTAGTCTTTGGAATTCTGCATTCAGATGGGTGTATCTTTCCTTTTCTTCTTTGCCTTTTACTTCCTTTCTCAGCTATTTGTAAGGCCTCCTCAGACAACCATTTTCCCTTTTTTATTTCTTTTTCTTGGGGGTGGTTTTGATCACTGCCTCCTGTATAATGTTATGAACCTCCAGCCATAGTTTTTTAGGCACTCTGCCTATCAGATCTAATCCTTTGAATCTATTAATCACTTCTACTCTATAATCATAAGGGATGTGATTTAGGTCATACCTGAATGGCCTAATGATTTTCCCTATGTTCTTCAATTTAAGTCTGAATTTTGCAATCAGGAGTTCATGATCTGAGCCACAGTCAGCTCCCAGTCTTGTTTTTGCTGACTATATAGGGCTTCTCCATCTTCGGCTACAAAGAATATAATCATTCTGATTTTGGTATTGACTATCTGGTGATATCAGTCCATGTGTAGACTCGTCTGTTGTCAGAGGGTATTGGAAGAGGGTGTTTGCTATGACCAGTGCGGATGATGATTACCTATATCAGTAAGTTACAGATGTGAAGGAAAAAAGACAGGCCCAGTATTAGCTTCTAAAATTCAGACATAACCGCCTCAAAGAAAAATTCCAGGGGAAAAAAAAGGCATGTGTTTAAATCTAATCTGAATGTTTTCATCAAAAATATTCTTTTCAGACATGCGGATAGCATGTGGATATGGGGTTAAACTGTAGCCAAGGATCTCTAAATTGGATTTAAACAAGATCTCCTGGTGGTAAATGGTCCAGTTTTGGGGATAATCCAACATGATATCACCTTTAGAGAATGATTTGCCTAGAAGGATAGACTAAACCACTTTTGAATCTATTAGCCAATGTTCAGTTTCTCAAACAATCAGACATATCCACTAGTAATTAACCTAACCAGTTCCACTGTGTGAAAAAGATTAAGTTCTTCCTGCCATTATGGCTCTAACGGAGAGCTTAGTTCACAGTATGAATGGAGTAACCTCCAGAGATGGGGAATTCATTACTCCCTGATGACCAGGGATGCCATTTGCCTGGCCTGTTCTTTAATATTCACTACGGGTTTACAGTGTGTTAAGGTTTGTACAGAACAGACACCAAAACCTCAGCCTGCTAGACTTGTTTGAAAGATACATACAATATTCAGAGACAACAGCTGACCTCATCAGGGTTCAGGAATTGAGCCCAATCACAGATCTGAACTTTAGAGCATGAGGAGTCTTGAATGTTACTGGCCTCACCTTTAACCCAAATAAGATATTGTGGGTCCAGGGAAATGAGCCTTGGCCTTGAAGTCTGACCAACCTGGGATCAAGTCCAAGTCCAAGTCAAGTCTGCTACTTTGTGCTATGTATTCTTGGACAACTTACCATCTGCTATAGACTAAATGTTTGTGTCCTCACAAATTTCATATGTTGAAGACTTAGTCCCCAGAGATAGGGCCTTTGAGAGGTAATTAGAACATGAGAGTGGAGTCTTCATGATGAGATTAGTGCCCTTATGAGAAGAGACAAAAGAGACCTCTTTCTCTACCATGTAAAGATACAAGAAGGCAGCCACTGTCAAACCAGGAAGAAAGCTCTCATCAGAACCCAGCCAGACTGGCACCATGACCTTGGACTGCCAGCCTCCAGAACTGTGAGAATTAATGTTTGCTGTTTAAGCCACAAACTCTATGATATTCCATTACAGCAGCCTGAGTGGACTATGACAATATCCTTTCTGACACATTTCTTATCTGTAAAAATGAGAGGTTCCTATGAAGTTGCTGTGAAGATTAGAATATAGGTAAAGACTTTTTCACTGCCTGTTAAACCAACCCTGATGAACGTGCCAGAGAACCATGGTATGGGGGAAAAGTGATGGATCTGAAGAAGATCAAGGATCTAGGTTGTCACCACCTTCCTCTGTGGCCTCTGTAGGAAGTCACTTCTCCCATGGGGTTTCAATTTACAACAGGGCACTTCTAATTTTGACACTCTATGTCTCTCTGACTTACAGTGTTACCTCTCCAGTACTATCTGTGTTTAATACACTCCTGGAGCTAGTCAGGCCATCAAATCAAAGGCAAACATCTCCAATAGCTTTACTTCATGTACCATGAAAGACACCCAGGTTTGTTTCCCCCCTCTCCTTTTCTAGCTTTTATACTGGAAACTCCAGCAACTTATGAACTATAATAGAGAAATAGCTACCTGCACCAACTCTGTGTAAGATGGTCATGGGGAGAGAATCCCAAAAGGAGATAGTCCAGTATTTTAGGGTCAGCAAATCAACAGAACTGCTCTCGGTTTGTAGGACATAGAAACTGCATAAGCCTTAAGGGTCAGTTAAAAGTGAGTCAGAGCCCTTCACCTTTACAAAGAGACTAAACGACAAAAATAGAGAACTCATTGAATTGAGCATAATGGCCACTCAGATCAGCAGCAATCCTCCAGGGATAATTTCTGTAATTGTTTTGGAAATCTATCTTTATTTAAATGACTTTTCCTGAACTCTGAAACACTTCCTAAGGAGAAAAAAATATCCTCATCTCTGGTTGCATTCTTTTGGAGCAAAACCACACAATGGATCCAGTTCTGACTGAAGATCAAACAACAAAATCAAAAGATTTTTAAAGTAGATGGAATCTATATTTAGCCAAATGTAAAGTCTCCTTTTCCAGAGACATTTTGTTTTACTGCTGCATTGATTTCATCTTTCCTGCTGCCCTTCTACTGCTCTCTGAGAGAATGTGACATAGTTCAGGGCCTCTTGGACAATTATGATGGATGGGTAGAACCTGCTAGGGATATGTACCGAATAGGATGGGAATCCAGAGAAGACTGGATTTCTAGTTTTCTGAGAAAAAAAACACATTATCATTTTCTCTATAGGTAAAGGAAAAAGAGCAAGCCTTGAGAAGGCCCTCTATCACCACCAAAGTAAAGTCTGACATGACAATTTTCTTGAGGAAAAATGTGTGTACAGCAAGTCCGTTGATCACAGATCGCTAAACACTTGCAGAATTCTTATAATACTTCATCTTGTCACGCTCTCTATACCTACATATATTGGACAGTCCAAAAGGTTCATTCAGTTTTTTTTTCCATAAGATGGCTCTAGTAGAACTTAGTTGTCCTTAACTTCATTAGAAACAATTTTGTTAGAATGTGTTGTGACAGCTGTCATATCAAGTGCATTTTAAAAATATCAAAATTGGTGAGTTTTCTTTTTTCATTTTTTTAAAAAAGAAAATTTGGCTGTGTTGGGTCTTTGTTGCTGTGCATGGGCTTTCTCTATTTGTGACTCGGGGCTATTCTCTAGTTGTGAGGTGTGTGGGCTTCTGGTTGCGGTGGCTCCTCTTGTAGCAGAGCACAGGGTCTAGGCACATGGGCTCAGCAGTTGTGACTTGAGTGCTCTCAAGTGCAGGCCCAGTAGTTGTGGTACATGGGCTTTGTTGTTCTGCAGCATATAGGATCTTCCCAGACCAGGGACTGAACTGGTGTCCTCTGCATTGCAAGGTGGATTCTTAAACTCTGGACCACCAGGGAAGCCCCCAAATTGGTGAATTCTTTCTATAGGCATTTTAATATTGAAGATGGAAGAAAAAAGACACTGTGGCATATTATGCTTTATTATTTCAAGAAAGGTAAAAATGCATCTGAAGTGCAAAAAAAAGATTTGTGCAGTGAATGAAGAAGGTGCTGGGACTATGGAATGTGTCAAAAGTGGTTTGTGAAGTTCCATGCTAGAGATTTCTCCCTGGCCAATGCTCCACAATTGGTCAGATGAGTTGAAGTTGATAGTGATCAAACTGAACATTAATTGAGAACAATCAACGTTATACCAGGCAGGAGATGGCTGACATACTCAAAATATCCAAATCAAGCATTGAGAATCATTTGCACCAGATTGCATACATTATTGCTTTGATGTTTGGGTTCCACACAAGGGGGAAAAAAACCTTCTTGACCGTATTTCCAAATGCAATTCTCTACTTAAATGTAACAAAAACATTCCATTTTTAAACAAATTGTGATGGGCGATGAAAAAAATGTATGCTGTACAATAATGGGGAACAGAAGAGATCATGGGGCAAGCAAAATGAACCAACAACAACCATACCAAAGGCCAGTCTTCATCCAAAGAAGGTGCTGTTGTGTATGTGGTGGAATTGGAAGAGAGTCAGTCCTCTATTATAAGCTCCTTCTGGAACACCAAATGGTTAATTCCAACAAGAACTGCTCCCAAGTAGGCCAAGTGAAAGCAGCACTCAGTGAAAAGCATCTGGAATTAGTCAACAGAAAACATATAACCTTCCATCAGGATAATGTAAAACCACGTTTCTTTGATGACCAGGCAAAAACTGTTACAGCTTGGCTGGGAAGTTCTGAACATCCACCATATTCACCAGACATTGCATCTTTGGATTTCCATTTATTTTGGTCTTTACAGAATTCTCTTAATGGAAAAAATTTCAAATCCCTGGAAGACTGTAAAAGGCACCTGGAATAGTTCTTTGCTCAAATGGAACAAACTATTGGGAAGATGGAATTATGAAGTTGCCTGGAAAATGGCAGAAGGTAGTGGAACAAAAGAGCAAATATGTTGTTCAATAAAGTTTTGGGTGAAAACAAAAGATGTGTCTTTTACTTAAAAATCAAAGGAAATTTTTGGCCAATCCAATATATTCTACTTTATTTTAATTCATAGCATTTGCCACTACCTCACATATTAAAATAAACAACTTTCTTTTTCCCTTATTAGAATACAAATCCCAAGAAGGCAGAAACTTGATTCGTTTTGTTCACTGCTATATTCCTAGTGCCTAGTACCCTGCCTGACCCACTGTGAAAGGTCAATAGAGAATCTCTGAATGAATGAACGAGTGAATAGTAAAATTTAAACTCAACGCCACTTGGGCTAGGTTTATAGCTCAACGCTGTTCTATGATCACACAAATTATTTGTAAACTCATAGCTTCAGGTTTGGAGCACTAATAGAAAGTTTGGTTATTTGTATCTGAAAATGTCTGTATCCTTTGACCAAGGAGTTCTATTATTGGAGAAGTCTCTTCAGAGTCCCTTGGACTGCAAGGAGATCCAACCAGTCCATCCTAAACGAAATCAGTCCTGAAGATTCATTGGAAGGACTGACACTGAAGCTGAGGCTCCAATACTTTGATCAATCTGATGTAAAGAACTGACTCATTGGAAAAGATGCTGATGCTGGGAAAGACTGAAGGTAGGAGGAGAAGGGGATGACAGAGGATGAGATGGTTGGATGGCATCACCGACTCGATGGACAGGAGTTTGAGTAAACTCCGGGAGTTGGAGATGACAGGCAAGCCTGCCGTGCTGCAGTCCATGGGGTCACAAAGAGTCGAACACGAGTGAGCGACTGAACTGACTGACAAAGATTTATGCACAAATTTGAAAGATGTTCATGGCAGATTTATTTATAACAAAGAAAACTGGAAGCTTTTTATTTATTAATAACTTTCAGTTCAGTTCAGTCGCTCAGTCGTGTCCGACTCTTTGCGACCCCATGAATCGCAGCACGCCAGGCCTCCCTGTCCATCACCAACTCCCGGACTTCACTCACACTCACGTCCATTGAGTTAGTGATGTCACCCAGCCATCTCATCCTCTGTCATCCCCTTCTCCTCTTGCCCCCAATCCCTCCCAGCATCAGAGTCTTTCCCAGTGAGTCAACTCTTCACATGAGGTGGCCAAAGTACTGGAACTTTAGCTTTAGCATCATTCCTTCCAAAGAAATCCCAGGGCTGATCTCCTTCAGAATGGACTGGTTGGATCTCCTTGCAGTCCAAGGGACTCTCAAGAGTCTTCTCCAACACCACAGTTCAAAAGCATCTATTCTTCAGCACTCAGCTTTCTTCACAGTCCAACTCTCACATCCATACATGACCACAGGAAAAACCATAGCCTTGACTAGACGGACCTTAGTCGGCAAAGTAATGTCTCTGCTTTTGAATATGCTATCTAGGTTGGTCATAACTTTTCTTCTAAGGAGTAAGCGTCTTTTAATTTCATGGCTGCAGTCACCATCTGCAGTGATTTTGGAGCCCCCCAAAATAAAGTCTGACACGGTTTCCACTGTTTCCCCATGTTTCCCTTCAATACTTATCAATAATTGACATTTATGATTTAATGTCAAACAATCAGGTGATGGCTTCTGCCTTTCTGCTTTTCCTAGGGCCATCAGGGTGAGTGTCAGAGGGGATGTGGAAACTGCTTAAAAGCAACGACCCGGCCTATTATCCTCTTTATACAGATAGGGGAAAGGAGACTGCAGGGCAGTCACATGCTCAACGTCACTTGTGTTGCTTGATTAAAATAGTTCAGCTACAGTGTGACATAGTTTTCTAACAAGAGGATTAAGAATATGTGATGGGAAAATACTAAAGACAGTAACTATATTGACTAAGAGAACTAAGACCCCGCATTTGATATTACAGTGTTACCACTCAAACCTAATCTTTCTACACCAAAGGATATTTTACAATAGAGTGTATAGCTTAAGAAATAGGATTTCCTTTTTCTATTTGTTTTCCTTTAGTTTGGAAAAAGTCTCTAGATTACAGAAAAGTATAGAGAATAATAAAAACATGTATCATGGACATACATTAATCTTTTGTCTTCTTTGACATATAAATATTACATATTTTGTCACATATATATGTCATACATACATATATATATATCCATGACTGATAAACTCGTGAGAGTAAACTAAGAAAATCCAGTATCTTTAAATCAGGAGGACCTCCATGAGGATGAATTATGTTGTTCTATGAAGTCCTATTGTTAGATAATACAGATTATATATAATAGAGATATATGAGATATATACATATATACACACATATATATATGAAGCAAAGAAGACAAAAATATATATATTAAAAATTTTAATATTTAAAATGCAGTACATTTTATACATTTATAATGATATCATACATTAAAATATATTTATTTATGTATGTTTAAATAATGGAAACAAAACATTAGGTACAATTGAAGTCCTCTCTATATTTCATTTTAGCTTATTCCTCTCCCTCCACCATTCTCAGAAGCAAACACATTCATGTATTCAACCTGGACTCTTATGTCCCATAAATGTATTTCTTTGCTTGTTTTATCTAGACAGGTAAATTTTTTAAATCAAAATATTAATTAAAATTAAGTGGATCTTAACACTAGAGATGTTCCTAGTTGTTAAAATAATAAAAAAATTTATTTGTTGAGAGAGGCAGTTTTAGAAACTTCAAACCTTTGAACTAGATTCCTTTTTTTTTTTTGATTTCTTGAAATAACTACTACAAACTCTACTATGGTCTATTATTTTATTCCTTGGATCCTTACACTGAACTTGATTGACTCAAACTTATCATTCAACCAAATGTATTGATACTTAGTTAAATGATCTAGGAGATAGAAAAGGCTGCTGAATTCAGAGCCAGTAAAGGCAGACTTGAGCGCAGAGGTGACAACCATTGTCCTGATACCGAAGGAAATAAAAAGACCCCCGAAACTGGACATATACATGTATGATACTGAATAGAGAACATTTTAAAATTACATTAGGGAGGCAGAGATATATCTTTTAGAAAGATTTCCATCAAAAATTATTGAGATTTTTAAAAATATCTAATGTTTGGAGCTCTAGGCAGTCATGCAGTTCATTCCGGCTCTGCCACTTGTTGGACGACCTTCACTTCCCTGTATGTAGGTCCTCCCAGTATAATGGGAATAATAATAGTACCTACTGCATAGAGTTGTTGTAAAGATGAAGTGAGATGTTCCTTGTAAAAAGTTCAGTGCCTGGCACAGATAAGGTACACATGCATGTTAGCTGCTGGTAGTAAAAGTAGTAGTAATAGTATCTGGAAACCAGTCCGTGGGGAAAAGTTCATAACCTGGTATGGGGACAGGGCACAAACTCTGGAGCCTCTGCACCTCTTTACCACCTGTGTGGGCCTGGGGGCAATGACAGTACAGAGGTTTCTCCGGGCTGCTACAAGCACTCAGTTGGTATGGAAAATACTTAGTGCATGTTTTAAGAACACAATCAATATGAGCTGTTAGAAATATTCCAGATAGAGAATGCCTTAGTATTCTTAAAGCACATCCTAATTTTAAGGTGCAGAAGCAAGCTCACAGTTTCCTCACAGCAGGAAGTAAAGGGAAGTTAGGGGATTGAATTGAATTGATTAGTTTGTCCGGGAGCACGTTCTGTCTAGCTTCAGAACGACTATATGCTGTCACTGCTATAAATATAGCCCTGTCTGCTCTCAGCTCTGCAGGAGTATAAAGAGACCCAAAATGTGAGCTCTTTTTCATTGAGTAGGGGTGACTAACCTCCCTCTGACTTACCTTCTGGGAGGCCTAGAAGATGCTCTTAAAAATAGACTAGGGAATTGTGAAATAAGTACTTTATCATCCAAAGTACTTCCACACATGATAACACCTCTAATCCTCACAGCCACCCTACAGAAAGGAGGTATCATCCCCATTTCTCAGAGGAGGAAAGTGGTATACGGAGAACTGAAGTGCCTTGCTCAAAGTTCCTTTATTAGGAAGAGGAAAATCTGGTTCTCTCTTGCTCTGCTCCTTACTAACTGAATGCTTGGAACTTCTCTTACCCACACATAACCCTATGGAATGCTCCTTGCTGGCATGTACTTTTCTTTGTGGGGACTGTTTTATTTTCCCAACTTTTTGGTTTCCTTGTTTCTTTTGGTCAGCCTAACTCTAAATCCCACACCCTTACCTGTTACATCATAGATGCAGAGTACAGTGCACACGTGTATGAACACATACACACACCCCTGTGCACATGTAAGCACGTGCTGGAGAAGAACTGGAGTCTGCTTCTCATATTTTATTATTTTTAAGTGTATTTTTAAAAGACGAAAATCTTTGATAGAGGTCAAAGACTGATGTGATTCAGAAAAATTTGAGTATGCTAAATCACTTTTTTGGACTGCAGCCTGAGAAATAATTCAGTCCCAAAAGGGAGGGGGGAGTGTTTTTCATTTTAAACGAACCATATTTTCTGAAAACACGATTTAATTTCTTTTATAAAAGAAGAGGGAAACAACTTTTGTTGGTCTCCAGCTGTCAAACCCGCCTCCCATACTTCTGCCCTGAAGCAAAAGGAAGGGACATCAGGTGACAGACCCCAAATTTCAACTAGTCACAGAAATTACGGACCTTCTTATCATGATATCCTCTTGACTTTCTGCCTTTCCACTACAATGAAGAACAGACACAGTTTAAATCAAAATGACCCTCATGGGTAATTTTACAAAACAAATAGAAGGCACAGGGTCTCCCCCTCCCCCTACTTCCCCAGCTTTCCCTGCTGGGCCAGCCTGTTCCCTTTTTCCAGGCAGGCAGGAGCTAATAATTAGAAAGACCTTCCCCACCCCCAGACAGTGATGTGCTGCTTGCCAACAGCCCTGTTTGCTTTGAAGAAAGAGTTTGACAAAATAAATACTAAAAACGACCAACTATAATCAGATGCCAAGTTCCATTTTCAGGAAAGGGCTTCTCTGTGTGGCACCTCACTGCCCAGTGGTGGGGACTGATCCAAGTTCTGTTCTGGGTTTATCACGAGGCCAGGCCTATCACAGTCTTCCTCTTAGCCTTTCAACTTCCACGCTAGGACACGTTCCACAGAGACTATGAAAAATTTCATTTACCATTAAAGAGTCAACTCAGAAATGTAGCAACTCGGGACTATTAGGAAAGTCTTTAGATATTACTGCTTTTAGCACTAGGGGAAAGCTTGGTGAAGTCAGTAGACAGGAAATTAAAGGCAGGGTTAATCAGCACTCAGGAAATGTCAATATTTACAAAAAAAAAAATTTTTTTTGAGGCATTCCACTCACTGGATAAAACTTAGTCATATTTACATTACCTGTAGCTGTTACCTATAAACTGTGGAGCCTGAGAGTGCCAACATGATGAGAAGCAAAACAGGTGTGCCTGCCTGTTTCCATTATGCACGTTAGCCCATGGCCTTGCACACACAGCCTGTAAAACAGCTGAGATAGAAACAATGATGGTGCAGGCCAAACACTAGCCTGAAGGCCTGTCTGTCTTGGGATTTGGCCTTTTACATTGATTTTTTTTTTTAACCCACGTTTTTCACAAAACACAAATATTTGCCATGGCAACTGCGGTGTCACATGACATACTGCTACATAAACAGCTTGGAAATCTCTTAAGGAGAGACAGCCCACCCGCGCTACAAATACAGTGAAAGCATCTTGAGGAAGACGTGGATGTTAAAAGACAAGGTCTACAAAGAACAGGTAACAGTTGACTATGTAGACACAGTGGGATTAATTTCTTCTGTGGCACTCTTCAATTCTGCTTTCATTTTTTTTTTTAAATGGGAGCAGCTGTAAACATGACCCCATAGCGTAAGCCCAGAAAAAAAGAAAAAAGAAAAACACTGCCAGCTGTCTCCTTCTATGTTGAAAAGTTTCAATTATCACAAGTCTGTCTGTGGCTCATAAACATAAGAAAGCAAGCTATAAAAGTCCAGCACCTTTAAACCAGGAGAATCTCCATAGGGATGAGCATTGTACTCTGAGGTCCTAAGGTCAGAGAATAGAGTCCCTTTCCCTTCCGCATTAAGGTATCTGTCCAAAACTGGGGAACTTGTTTTATTACCCTATGCTTAACGATAAAGGAAACTTCACAATAACATGCTTCCCTGGTGGCTCAGACGGTAAAGAATCTGCCTGCAATGCAGGAGACCTGGGTTCAATCTCTGGGTTGGGAAGGTCCCCTGGAGGAGGGCATGGCAACAAACTCCAGTATTCTTTCTTGGAGAATCTTCATGGACAGAGAAGCCTGGTGGGCTACAATCCACGGGGTCTCAGAGTTGGACATGACTGAGTTACTAAGCACAGTACCTACAGCACACAGCACACAATAATATACCCCATGGAACACAAATTTGTATATAAAGCTTTGTATTCCGGACTCCTGGGCCCTTGACCAGATAGCAGTAGAGGTTAACTGAGTCAGTTAGTCTAGAAATAATGGAACATGATTGAAGTTTTTAGATCCTACTGATATTGTCATGGTAGAGTTTATCTGCAGAACAGTCTTCCCTTTTAAAATCAAATGCATCCCAGCAACAGCGGAAATAATATTTAGTTTTATGTGATATGTACAACTCCATAACATGCGCATATTACCAAAAATCTCACTGAGGATATTGTAAATTAGAACAATTTTCTTTTATTAGTTAGGAGTATGAATACCTTTGATCTTTGTCTCTTGAGAGAGAGAGTCTTCATTTCCTCTGGAATCGACTCTGTTCTCTGGGGTGCAGCAAATGGGGCTGTGAACAGAGATGAAGAAGCGTTACCTCTTCCAAAAAGAGAGACCGATTCATTGGGTTGATGCTGTTGGGTTTGCACCTTAAAAGTCTGCTGGCTCTGTCACCCATTCAATGTTCACTACCAGTCATCCTTGTATCAATTCAATGAAACATTTGTGATCATTGACTTCAAAAGGAAAGCAAAGAGCATGAAAGAGCCACGGTTTCATCAGAATATAAGGTCAACTCCCCTATGCAAACTTATTAGAGAAAGAGGCAAATTTTTAAAGAAAGCAATTTGGAAGGTTATCTTTGTCTTATAAAATGTTTCACTCTAAGATTTCTTTTAATAGCTGTATTCCCAAGTTTGGTCTAAAGGTACATGATGGTTGGGTTAGTCGCTAAGTCGTGTCCGACTCTTGTGACCCCATAGCCTGCCAGTTTCCTCTGTCCATGGGATTCTCCAGGCAAGCATACTGGAATGGGTTGCCATTTCCTTTTCCAGTAACTATATATAGGATGGACTATTGTAATGTATAATCATTTAAAAAGACAATTCTAAAGAATTTGAGAGGCTTGGGGTAAATAAAGCAAGTGAAAAACACAAGTAAATATTGTTTTTGGAATAAATCTATAAGCAACAACTTTTGGAGAACACATCTAATCCATAGAGGAGGTAAGCCTACAAGCTAGATAATGCTTGTAAGAGAAATCGAATCTCTCCTGTTGCCTGGCAGGCAACTATATATACCTCTCGATACCATGCTTTCTCTTATTGCACATGCTAGGGTCTCAGCAAAGACAGCTGCCTTTACAAAACAGCTCAAATTCTCAGGAGAGGAAAATCCTTACACTGCTCTTTTTAAGAAAGAGAACAAATGATTTATTTACATAGTTAATTGAGTCAAAGAAGTGAGGCTTCTTTCTACTCATTTCCTTAGTCCACCCCTTTTCTGTCAGTTCTCTAACAACAATCTTAAAAAGAATTAACAGGTACTCTTCAAATATCAGCACCCTTCGATAGCTTGGTAGAGCAGAGGACTGTAAAGGTGATAACCTGCTGTCATCCTTAGGTTGCTGGTTTGATTCCAGCTCGAAGGAGGTAATAAACTTTGGCTTCCCTGATAGCTCAGGTAAAGAATCCACCTGCAATGCAAGAGACCCTGGTTTGATTCCTGGGTTGGGAAGATCCCCTGGAGAAGGGATAGGCTACCCACTCCAGTATTCTGGCCTAGAGAATTTCATAGGGTTGCAAAGAGTCGGACACAACTGAGCAACTTTCACTTTCTTCAAATACAGCATATCAATATACAATTTAGTATTCCACTTTGAGCACTCGGTTCTCTCATACTACCTCAAGTTGGCTGCAGGGAATGTCTTCAGCCATCTCCTAAAAAGTAGCAGGAATTCCATTGTCTCAGCACTAGAGATCACCTCCACAAAAGACTTTTGTTGCGTTGGACAAACCCTATTTTACCACCTTTCTGGTTTTTCTGCTTCCAGCGATTCTCCTATACTGTGACACTGCCCACCACCTTCCCCAAGGTTAGGCAATTGGCCATACAACTGGCTATACAATGGATTCTGCATCACAGATTCAACCAATTTCTATCCAGGGTTCGCTGAATCCACAGACACAGAACCCAGAAATACATAGGGCCAACTGTGCAACACCATTTTATAGAAGACACTTGAACATCTGCAGATTTTGGTATCCATGGCAGGTCCTGGAACCAAAAATCCCCTGTGGACACAGAGGGACAACTGTAGTGTGTGAAGACACCATTTTAATCCTACAAGTTTTTGCCTTGACTTCTGTGCTCTCCCACCCAGTTGTCCACTTGAACTTGGCTCACTAACTTTGAAGGTCAGTTCACACTGTATACTGAGGATAGTATGAATTCAGATTCAGCCATAAAGCCTGTTTTTCCTATTATCTGCAACTTCAGTATACTTTTTGTTTAACTTTCAGGTTCCTGCAGACAAATGAGACTTATTGCTAAATTACCATGATGAAACAAAATAGCAGTTGAGAAATGGGCATAATTTTTAAAGGAACTTATTAAATTAAAATTATTAATTCCTTTTTAAAGGAATTTATTAAAATTTCACTGAAATTTGGTAGGATAAAGATATGATTGCAATTTCACATGGATAATCCATGGTTAATGGTTATCTCTAAAAAAGTTTTTGGAGGTTTTTCTTTGTTACCTGCAGAAATACTATCATTAAATTTATAACTTCATATGGCCTTGAACTTTATGGGATACATGCATTTGATGAATGTCTGCATCCTAAGACACTGCCTATTTTGCTACTCAGTTTCCATTCTGAAAAAATCTGTAGGGTAAATTTTGCCTCAATGTCAGGGGGAAAAAAAAAATCTTGTCTTTCTGGAAATATTTGTATGATTCTTATGGTAGCAATTTATTGTTATGTGCTTCCCAAGAAGCCATCTCACTTTTCTCCTTGCTAATTTTAGAACCTCAACTTTTTTTCAGGGTATCAACATCCCCAGCTTCTAGGGTTTCCAGATTTAGGAAAACAATTTTTTTTAAGGGTAGGCAGTTAAACTTAAACTTTAGATAAACACCAAGTAATATTTTAAGTGAGCCCCAGATATTAAATATATTTCAAAAAACAGAATTTCATGAATGGATTAGACCAAGCATAATCAATAATACTAAGTACTTTATTTATGTCCCAATCCTAATACTAACCCTAATCTTACACTTGCACATTCACTTTCACAGTGGCCGTGTGACCAGTGAGAAGTGAAGGGAGGCCCGTTCAAGGGCTTCTGGGAAGAGACTGGTGCTACTATTTCCCCCTCTTCCTGCCTGGAATGAGCATGTTAAGGCACAAATCTGCAGGAGTCATCTTAGAGCTGTGAGGTGGATAAATGAAACATGCTAAAGAAGGTAAAGCGGAAAAAGAGTTGTTACAACGCTGTGTATAAGCACCATCATCGCTAGTTTCCCTACTTCCTGATTCCTTATGAGACAAATGAGCTCACTGTTTAAGCCCTGCTAGTTAGGGTTTCGGATAGTTGCAGTCACATACATGCCTGATGGGTACCCTTCCCTCCCGCTCCTTCTCTCCATACCACGCTTCCTCTTATTGCACGTGCTAGGGTCTCAGGGACAATGTCCAACAGTGATGGCAGTAAGACTGAGGGCAGCAGTGGTCATCCTTGAACTGTCTCTGCTTTTAATGAAGAAATACTAACAGAATACTCCCTACTAAGAACACTGTTTGCTTTGGGGTTTTGGTTGAAGACAACAATCAAGTTCAGAAAATTCTCTTCTACTTCTATTCTGCCCAGAAGATTTTCTCTTATTATTAATGTTGAATTGTGTTTTACGATTTTTAAACTTTGATGTGTATTAAGATGATCACAGAGTTTTTTCTTTATTAATCTGTTAATGTGCTGAATTATATTGTTTGATTTTTCTAATGTTGAATCTGCCACATATCCATCCTTGGTTATGATGAACGTAAAAACATACTGCTACCTTTTTATTTTCGGACGATACTTGCTTTACAGTGTTGGGGCGGTCTCTACCATACATCGATATGAGTCAGGCTTTTATACTGGTTGTACATACTCCCTCCCTCTCGAGTCCCCCTCCCACCACATTTCACTCTTCGAGGCTGTCACGGAGCACCAGGCTGGGCTCCCTATGTTACACAGCAGTTTCCTGCTGGTTATATATTTTACACGTTATAGTCATACTGCTAACCTGTATTTAGAATGTTATTTTTTATGTTCCTAAGATTGATTTATAGATTTTTTCTTGCACTGTCCTCATCTAGTTTTGGTACCAAAGTTATAGTAGCTTCATAAAATCAGCTGGCAAGCTCACCTTCTTTTGTTTCACTGTGGCATTTAATATAAGAATTACCTGATCTTTAAAACTGGTAAAGCTTGCCTATAAAAGACCTGAGGCCTTCTTTGTTTGCTATGTTTGTGTGTGTGTGTGTGTGTGTGTGCAAGTATGCACATGTCCATCTGTAAGACAGATATTTTTACCTACCAAGTCAAATTTTCTAATGGTATTGTTTTCTTTAAGTTTCCTATTTTTTTCTTGAATTAACTTAAGTAATTTAGATTTTTCTAGGAAAATTTTCATTTTTTAAAAATGTATTGACATTATTATCATATTATTTTTAAATATCTATCTGCAGTTTCTGCATTTTTTCATTTTCATATTATTTATATGTTCCTTCTATTTTTTAAAATTATAGCCTTATTGAAGGATAATTGAAAAAAGAAATTATAAGATATTTAAAGTATACATTGTGATGATAAATATACATATATATAAAATACATAGCAGAAACTCATGCAACTCAACAGCAAAAAACCAAATAACTCTAATTTTTAAATGAGCAAAGGACCTGAATAGACATTTTTCTACTTACTGAGGCAAAGCTCACCAGGCTACTAAATCCAAAGGAAAACATAGGAAAGGAAAAATTTAGGACAACCTTACCCCTGAACAATGGTAAACAAAATATTAGCAAATGAAATCCAGCAATGCATACACAGGATGATATATTGTAGCTAATTTGGCTTATTTCTCAAGGGCATAGAGAATTAACAGGGGTATCAGGGGAACCAGCTAAAACAGATTTAAATAAGAACCAGAGTCTTATAATACCCACAATGTCAAAGTTTCTATTGAGGATCACTCACCATACCAAGAACCAGGAACTGAATGAAAAAAGACAAGGAATAGATGCCAACACGGAGATGACAGAAAGCTTAAAATTACCTGACAAAAATTTTAAAGCAACCATCATAAAAATGTTCCACAAGCAATTACAGAAAAACATGAAACAAATGAAATAATATAAAATCTCAGCAAAGAAATAGAAAGTCTCCACATAGAAAACAGAATATGTAAGGAGGAACCAAAGTGAATTTTTAAATTCTGTTAAAGTACACATAACAAGGAATTCCCTGCTGTTTCAGTGGTTAGGATTCGGTGGTTTCACTGCCATGGCCTGGGTTCAATCCATGGTCCAGGAACTAAAATCCCACAGCTGTGCAGTGCAGCCAAAAAAAAAAAAAAAAAATACACACATTTATCATCTTAACCATTTTTAAGTGTACATTTTTTTTTAACAAATTGAAATTTTGGAACAGAAAAATACAGTCATCTAAATACAAAATTCAGTGGATGGCTCAACAGCAGAATGTAGAGGACAGGTAAATCAGTGAACTAGAAGACAGAAAAATAGAAATTACCCAATCTGAACAATGGAGAGAAAAGAGACGGGGCAGGGCGGGGAAATGAACAGAGCCTCAAGGACCTGTGGGATTCTACCAAGAGATCTAACATTTGTATCATGTAGCCTATAAAGAGAGGCAATAGAGGGCAAAGCTGAAAAACAAAATGTACTCAAAAAAATAATGGCTGAAAACCTCCCAAATTTGGCAAAACACACAACCCTATAGAAGGTGAGCCAATCCCAAACAAGATAAAACCAAAGAAATCCACGTTAAGATATGGTCAAGGCTTCATAAAAACTAAAGACAGAGAAAAATCTTGGAAACAGGAGAAAAAAAGCAACACCTTACCTACCGACAGCAGAAAAAAAAAAAAAAAAAAAAGGACAGTGGCTTTCTCATCAGAAACCATGGGAGAGAAAGGAAGTGGCACAAAGTTTTTTTAAATGCTGTAAGAAAAGCACTGTCAACCCAGAATCCTAAAGCTAGTGAAAATATCCTTTAGGAAATAAAGGAGAAATCAAGACAGTCTAAGATAAAGAAAAATGAAGAAAATTTGTCACTAGTACTCTGACCCTCAGTTCAGTTCAATCGCTCAGTTGTGGCCGATTCTTTGTGGCCCCATGGACTGCAGCATGCCAGGCCACCCTGTCCATCACCAACCCTGGAACTTGCTCAAACTCATGTCTATAGAGTCAGTGATGCCGTCCAACCATCTCATCCTCTGTCGTCCCCTTCTCCTTCTGCCTTCACGCTTTCCCAACATCAGGGTCTTTTCAAATGAGTCAATTCTTCGCATCATATGGCCAAAGTATTGGAGTTTCAGCCTCAACATCAGTCCTTCCAATGAACATTCACGAGTGATTTCCTTTCGGATGGACTGTTTGGATCTCCTTGCAGTCCAAGGGACTTTCAAGAGTCTTCTCCAATATCACAGTTCAAAAGTGTCAACTCTTGGGTGCTCAGCTTTCTTATAGTCAACCCTCACATCTGCATATGACTACTGGAAAAACCACAGCTTTGACTAGTCGGACTTTTGTCAGCAGAGTAATGTCTCTGTGTTTTAACAGGTTGTCTAGGTTGGTCATAACTTTTCTTCCAAGGAGTAAGCATCTTTTAATTTCATGGCTGCAGTAACCATCTGCAGTGATTTTGGAACACAAAAAAATAAAGTATGTCACTGTTTCCACTGTTTACCCGTCTATTTGCCATGAAGTGATGGGACCAGATACCATGATCTTAGTTTTCTGAATGTTGAGCTTTAAGCCAACTTTTTCACTCTCCTCTTTCACTTTCATCAAGAGGCTCTTTAGTTCTTCTTCACTTTCTGCCATAAGGGTGGTGTCATCTGCACATCTGAGGTTATTGATATTTCTCCCAGCAATCTTGATTCCAGCTTGTGCTTCATCCAGCCTAGCGTTTCTCATGATGTACTCTGCATATAAGTTAAATAAGCAGGGTGACAATATACAGCCTTGACATACTGTTTTCCCTATTTGGAACCAGTCTGTTGTTCCACGTCCAGTTCTAACTGTTGCTTCCTGACCTGCATACAGATTTCTCAAGAGGCAGGCAGGTCAGGTGGTCTGGTATTCCTATCTCTATAAGAATTTTCCAGAGTTTGTTGCGGTCCACACAAAGCTTTGACATAGTCAATAAAGCAAAAATATATGTATTCCTGGAACCCTCTTGCTTTTTTGTAGATCCAACGGATGTTGGCAGTTTGATCTCTGGTTCCTCTGCCTTTTCTAAACCCAGCTTGATCTGGAAGTTCACGGTTCACGTACTGTTGAAGCCTGGCTTCAACAATCTGGGTCGTGAAGATCGTTTTTGTATAGTTCTTCTGTGTATTCTTGCCACCTCTTCTTAATATCTTCTGCTTCTGTTAGGTCCATATCATTTCTGTCCTTTATTGTGCCCATCTTTGCATGAAATGTTCCCTTAGTATCTCTAATTTTCTTGAAGAGATCCTTAGACTTTCCCATTCTATTGTTTTCCTCTATTTCTTTACAATGCTTGCTCAGGAAGGCCTTCTTATCTCTCCTTGCTATTCTTTGGAACTTTGCATTCAGATGCTTATATCTTTCCTTTTCTCCTTTGCCTTTTGCTTCTCTTCTTTTCACAGCTATTTTAAGGCCTTCTCAGACAACCATTTTGCCTTTTTGCATTTATTTTCCTTGGGGATGGACTTGCTCCCTGTCTCCTGTACAATGTCACAAACCTCTGTCCATAGTTCACCAAGCACTCTATCAATCTAATCCCTTGAATCTATTTCTCACTTCCACTGTATAATCGTTAGGGATTTGATTTAGGTCATACATGAATGGTCTAGTGGTTTTCCCTACTTTCTTCAATTTAAGTCTGAATTTGGCAATAAGGAGTTCATGATCTGAGCCACAGTCAGCTCCCAGTCTTGTTTTTGCTGACTGTATAGGACTTCTCCATCTTTAGCTGCAAAGAATATAATCAATCTGATTTCGGTGTTGACCAACTGGTGATGTCCATGTGTAGTCTCTTCTCTTGTGTTGTTGGAAGAGGGTGTTTGCTATGACCAGTGCGTTCTCTTGGTAAAATTCTGTTAGCCTTTGCCCTGCTTCATTTTATACTCCAAGGCCAAATTTGCCTGTTACTCCAAGTGTTTCTTGATTCCGTACTTTTGCGTTCCAGCCCCTATAATGAAAAGGACATCTTTTTTGTGTGTTAGTTCTAGAAGGTCTTGTGGGTCTTCATGGAACCATTCAGTTTCAGCTTCTTCAGTATTACTGGTTGGGGCATAGCCTTGGATTACTGTGATATTGAATGGTTAGCCTTAGAAACGAACAGAGATCATTCTGTTGTTTTTGAGATTGCATCCAAGTAGTGCATTTTGGACTCTTTTGCTGACTATGACGGCTAATCCATTTCTTCTAAGGGATTTCTTCCTGCCCACAGTGGTAAATGTAATGGTCATCTGAATTAAATTCACCCATTCCAGTCCATTTTAGTTTGCTGATTCCTGAAGTGTCGATGTTCACTCTTGACATCTCCTGTTTGACCACTTTCAATTTGCCTTGATTCATGGACCTAACATTCCAGGTTCCTATGCAATATTACTCTTAATGAGCAATATTGTTTACTCAGATCCTAAACAGTGGCTAAACTAAATACTCTAAATAGACTGAAAATGATTAAAGAAAGAATTTTGGAACATCCGAAAAGAAGAAAACACAGTAAAGCAAAAATATGGGTAAAAACATTGGACTTACTTTTTCTTCTTGAGTTTTCTAAATTATATTTGATGTTTGAAATAAAAATCATAACACTGTCTGATGTAGCTCTAAATGTATGTGGAGGAAATAAGCATGCAACTACCATGAGATCCAGCAATTATGCTCCTGGGAATTTGTCCTAAAGAAATGACAATGCAGGTTCATATAAAAAGCTGTACACAAAGGTTTACAGCACCTTTATTCATAGTCACCAAAAGCTGGAAACAACCCATACATCCTTTAACAGGTGAATGGTTTAACAGTTGTGGTAGTCTCATACTGTGGGTTACTAGTCAGCAACAAAAAGGAATAAACTACTGATATAAGCAACAACCTGGATTAAATCTTCAGAGTTATGTTGAGTGAAAAAGACAATTCCAAAAGGTTACATACTGTAAGAGTCCATTTATCTAACATATTTGAAATGATAAAATTCCAGAAATAGAGAACAGATTAGTTGTTGCCAGGGTTTAAAGGAGTGGGGGATGGGAGGGGCATGCCTATGGCTATTAGCGGATAACACAAGGAATCCATGAGCTAGAGGAAATGTTCTATATCTTCACTGTATCAATATTTCAGTTGCCATATTGTACTGTAGTTTGGCAATATGCTATTATGGGAAAACTGAGTTAAGAGTGCAAAGGATCTGCCTGTATTATTACTTACAATTGCATGTGAGTCTACAATTATCTCAAAATCAAAAGTTTAGTTAAAAACAGGACTTTCCTGGTGGTCTGGTGGTAAAGAATCCACCTGCCAATACAAGGACACCAGTTTGATCCCTAATCTGGGAAGATTCCACATACTGCAGGGCAACTAAGCCCGTATGCTACAACTATTGAGCCTGTGTCCACAACTACTAAAGCCGGTGCCTTCCAGAACCTCTACTCTGCCTCAAGAGAAGCCACCACAGTGAGAAGCCAGTGCACTGCAACTAAAGAAAGCCCTCACACAGCAGAAAAGACTCAGCAGAGCCAAACTTTTTTAAAAATTAATAAATTTAAAATTTTAGTTAAAAACAAAGACACCAGTAAGATAATGAAATGCCAAGCCACAGAGTGGAAAAAAATTTTCATAATATCAGTTCAGTTCAGTTCAGTCGCTCAGTCATGTCCAACTCTTTGTGACCCCATGGACTGCAGCACGCCAGGCCTCCCTGTCCATCACAAACTCTGCCTTTACTCAAACTCATGCCCATTGAGTCGGTGATGCCATCCAACCATCTCATCCTCTGTCGACCCTTCTCCTTCTGCCTTTAGTCTTTCCCAGCATCAGGGTCTCTTTCCAATGAATCAGCTATTCGCATCAGGTGGCCAAATTATTGAAGTTTCAGCTTCAACATCAGTCCGTTCAATGCACATTCAGGACTGATTTCCTTTAGGATGGACTGGTTGGATCTCCTTGCAGTCCAAGGGACTCTAAAGAGTCTTCTCCAACACCACAGTTCAAAAGCATCACTTCTTTGGCACTCAACTTTCTTCACAGTCCAACTCTCACATCCATACATGACCATTGGAAAAACCATAGCTTTGAAGTCGGACTTTTGTTGGCAAAGTAATGTCTCTGCTTTTTAAAATGTTGTGTAGGTTGGTCATAACTTTTCTTCCAAGGAGTATGTGTTTTTTAATTTCATGGCTGCAGTCAACATCTGCAGTGATTTTGGAGCCCCAAAAATAAAGTCTGACACTGTTTCCACTTTTTCCCCATCTATTTCCCATGAAGTGATCAACAACTTTTTCACTCTCCACTTTCACTTTCATCAAGAGGCTCTTTAGGTCTTCATCACTTTCTGCCATCAGAGTAGTGTCATCTGCATATCTGTGGTTATTTGATTCCAGTTTGTGTTTCATCCAGCCAAACATTTCTCATGATGTACTTACTCTGCATAAAAGTTAAATAAGCAGGGTGACAATATACAGCCTTGATGTACTCTTTTTCCTATTTGGAACCAGTCTGTTGTTTCATGTCCAGTTCTAACTGTTGCTTCCTGACCTGCATACAGATTTCTCAAGAGGCAGGTCAGGTGGTCTGGTATTCCCATCTCTTTCAGAATTTTCCACAGTTTATTGTGATCCACACAGTCAAAGGCTTCAGCATAGGCAATAAAGCAGAAATAGATGTTTTTCTGGAACTCTCTTGCTTTTTTTATGATCCAGCGGATGTTGGCAATTTGATGTCTGGTTTCTCTGCCTTTTCTAAAATCAGCTTGAACATCTGGAAGTTCATGGTTCACATATTGCTGAAGCCTGGCTTGGAGAGTTTTGAGCATTACTTTACTAGCGTGTGCTGCTGGTGCTGCTGCTGCCAAGTTGCTTCAGTCATGTCCGACTCTGTGCGACCCCAGAGACAGCCCATCAGGCTCCCCTGTCCCTGAGATTCCCCAGGCAAGAACACTGGAGCGGGCTGCCATTTCCTTTTCCAATGCAGGAAAGTGAAAAGTGAAAGTGAACTCACTCAGTCGTGTCCAGCTAGCGTGTGAGATGAGTGCAGTTGTGTGGTAGTTTGAGCATTCGTTGGCATTGCCTTTCTTTGGGATTAGAATGAAAACTGACCTTTTCCAGTCCTGTGGCCAGTGCTGAGTTTTCCAAATTTGCTGGCATATTGATTACAGCCCTTTCACAGAATTATCTTTTAGGATTTGAAATAGCTCAACTGGAATTCCATCACCTCCACTAGCTTTGTCCGCAGTGATGCTTCCTAACCCTCAATTGACTTCACATTCCAGGATGTCTGGCTCTAGGTGAGTGATCACACCATCGTGATTACCTGGGTCATGAAGATCCTTTTTGTACAGTTCTTCTGTGTATTCTTGTCACCTCTTCTTAATATCTTCTGCTTCTGTTAGGTCCATATCATTTCTGTCCTATATTGAGCCCATCTTTGCATGAAATGTTCCCTTAGTATCTCTAATTTTCTTGAAGAGAGCTCTAGTCTTTCCCTTCTGCTGTTTTCCTCTATTTCTTTGCACTGATCACTGAGGAAGGCTTTCTTATCTCTCCTTGCTATTCTTTGGAACTCTGCATTCAGATGGGTATATCTTTCCTTTTCTCCTTTGCCTTTTGCTTCTCTTCTTTTCACAGCTATTTTAAGGCCTTCTCAGACAACCATTTTACCTTTTTGCATTTATTTTCCTTGGGGATGGACTTGCTCCCTGTCTCCTGTACAATGTCACAAACCTCTGTCCATAGTTCATCAAGCACTCTGCTTATCAGATCTAATCCCCTGAATCTATTTCTCACTTCCACTGTATAATCATTAGGTATTTGATTTTGGTCATACATGAATGGTCTAGTGGTTTTCCCTACTTTCTTCAATTTAAGTCTGAATTTGGCAATAAGGAGTTCATGATCTGAGCCACAGTCAGCTCCCAGTCTTGTTTTTGCTGACTGTATAGGACTTCTCCATCTTTAGCTGCAAAGAATATAATCAATCTGATTTCGGTGTTGACCAACTGGTGATGTCCATGTGTAGCATCTTCTCTTGTGTTGTCGGAAGAGAGTGTTTGCTATGACCAGTGCATTCTCTTGGGAAAACTCTACTAGCCTTTGCCCTGCTTCATTTTATACTCCAAGGCCAAATCTGCTGGTTACTCCAGGTGTTTCTTGACTTCCTACTTTTGCATTCCAGTCCCCTATAACTGATAACAGATTAGTATCCAGGATACATACATAATACTATAAATAACCAAGAAAAACAACCCATTTAAAAAAATGTTGAAGTTTCAAGTCAGTTTACAAAAGGAGATACTCAAATGAGCAATACACATATCAAAAAAACCCCCACAAACTCTTCAACTTTATTGGTCATCAGGGAAATAGAAATTAAACCCACAAAGATATACCACAACAATCTTCAGGGTGGCAAAGCAATAAACAAAGAAAAGAAAATATCAAGTGTCGACAAAGATATATATCATTTGGAATTATCATATACTGCTAATAAGAAAATAAATCAGTATAAACACCTTGCAAAGCCATTTGGTGTTATCTGCTAAATCTGAGCATATGTTTACCCCATGCCTCAGCAATTCTTTTTAATATGTATCCAAGAGCAGGGTGTATATATATATTTACATTAAAAGACATATACAAGAATGTTTATAGTGGTATTACCCCTAATAGCTCTATGGTATAAACCACTGAAATTCCCATCAACAGTAGAATGGATACAAAACTGGGGTATGTTCATCCACACTCAGTCATACATATTCATCCCTGATGCCTCTCTTTTCCTCACTCCTATCTGTCAGCCATTCTTCATTCCTTTCTTTCAGTCATTCCTCATGGCTCTACCTCTAAAATAAAATATAATGTGAATTTGTTTACTTCTCCTCATATCCACTGATACCATCCTCCTTAAATTCACCATCATTTCTCACCTGGTTTACTAAAACAGTCTTTTAACTAGTCTTCTTGGTTCCACTCATGTTCCTGTATGACTCATTATCTGTAAAGCAGTTATCATGGTCTTATTAAGATATAAATCAGATCACTTCAGCCTCCTGTTTAAACTTTTCAGTGATTTCTCACTGTAATTAGGATTAAATCCAATTCCTCATCATGATTTGAAAGGATGCCTTGCTGGTTCTGCTACAGTGTAAGGCTTTTAAAAAGAAAGATCTCAAGACATACTAAATGGCTTAAACAAATTAAGAGTTTATTTCCCTTTCACACAAAGGTTGAAAGGAAGAGTCCTAGGTAGGCAAGGGTATCTTGGCCAGACTGAACCTGGAGTTCCATTTTTGACTCCAAAGTGCTTGCCCATCATCTATATATTCATCCCAGCTAGTCAGAGATAGAAAAATGAAAAGAAGAAGCCATGCCCAGAAGTTTCCTTTTCCCCTTCTGCTTACATTCTCATTGTCCAGAACCTGGAAGGAAGTTTCCAAGTTCAGCTAGCTGAAAGGAAGACTAGAAATGTCTCTGGTCAAGCTGACATGTGCCCACCCATGACTCAATTACTGTGGAAGTAGGGAAGAATCAACCTTGAAGACAACTCGTGGTCTCTGTTCTACCCTACATCATTCCAGTCTTCTCTACCTCTCCAACATTATCTCTTCCTTCTCTTGGCCTTCCAGCCCCATTAGCATTCTTGCTTACTTCCTCCTTAATCCCCTTGGCCATTATGCCAATGCTGTCCTACATCTGAAATACTCTTCCCTAGATCTTTACATGACTGGTTCCTTCTCATCATTTGGATCTCAACATCTTCCAAGATACATTCCCTGACCCTTCCCTCCCAAGCAAAGTAATCACTTCCCTTTATCATTCTCAGTCCATGTTATTTTATTTCTAGCACTTGTCCTTAGCTTAAATTCTCGTTTACTTACCTGATTATTATCTATATCTTCTACTAGAATGTAAGCACCACAAGAATACATATGATTGACTTATTTTCTCTGTCAGATCCCCAACTACCTTGGATAAAGCAAGCATTCAACAAATACTCATTGAGCAGATGAATTTATTAGCCAAAACCCCTCATTTTATAACTGACAAAGCTGAGGCCCTGAGAATGTAAATGACTTGCCTGAGGTTCTGCAACCACTTAGTAGATACCTAGGTGGGTGCTTTTCTCCTATTTTAGCCAGCCTCCTCTTTGAAGTCTTCTATTGTTTCACCTCTCAGCAATCATTCTGAATACTCACAGTACTAGACTTTAACATTCATTTGGTTTTTAGTTTGTAATGCTATGTATTGTTATTTATTTTTTATTATATCTGTCTTATTTTCCCAACCAAGCTGCAAATCCCTTAAAAATACCAACTTTCTCACACATAGAAAACACAGGCCCTAAGTAGGTATTTCACAAAGACTAAAGTTGCTTTATTCAGTAAACTGCAACTCAGAACCATTACAAGTTTAAGTCTGTCCTATTACTGAAGATAAAAGTTGGATACTAGAAGAGTAGCTTTTGGTAATTTCTGTCTATCCCCAACTAAGAAGACTGTCTTACTGGTGGCCAAAATCTTACGTCCTTCATGAAAGTGATGCAGAGGAGCCGCTCTGGGTATAATAGGTGGATTCTGAAAGGTAATTCTTGCTGTTGGTGGAATCAATCCTCGTTCTATCATACTTAAAACCCCTAAAAAGGAAGGTTAGAGGAATATGAGTTTAATTTCAAGGACTTCCACAAAGTCTGAACTCTATAAATTTCACAAATGTAACTTTCTCTATTGATTAGTTTGTGAGAGTACATTTAGTGCCTCAATCCTTTGCATGAAAAAATAGCCATAGTATGTGTCCTATCTATTTTTCTAACAATCGAAGGAAAAAAGATGGCATTTCTAATAGTGGTATTTTGAAATAAGCTTGTACTATGGTAATTTCAAGATAGAAATATACTTCCAATGCAAACAAAAACTTTATACATCATGGCATTTTCAATTATTACTAATATTGGTATTCTTTTTAAAATTCAGAGAAATCAGGTACACAGTCCATAATTAAGGAGATCTTTGGTTCTGAAAGAAAGAAAATCTGTGTGCTTGAAATCATATTTCTGTTGTTATAATGAGTTACATTTTATTTTTTTTAAAAGAGTTCCTTTTAGACATTTCTCATATTACCAGAAGATGTGAATGCCCAAATAGATTGTTTTAGCGTAACTGGGCAACACGGGTAGTATTACTGCAACTAATTTAGAATTCCTAGATCTCATCAGTTCAGTTCAGTTCAGTCGCTCAGTTGTGTCCGACTCTTTGCAACCTCATGAATTGCAGCACGCCAGGCCTCCCTGTCCATCACCCACTCCTGGAGTTCACTCAAACTCACGTCCATCGAGTCAGTGATGCCATCCAGCCATCTCATCCTCTGTCGTCCCCTTCTCCTCCTACCCCCCAATCCCTCCCAGCATCAGAGTCTTTTCCAATGAGTCAACTCTTTGCATGAGGTGGCCAAAGTACTGGAATTTCAGCTTTAGCATTATTCCTTCTAAAGAAATCCCAGGGCTGATCTTCAGAATGGACTGGTTGGATCTCCTTGCAGTCCAAGGGACTCTCAAGAGTCTTCTCCAACACCACAGTTCAAAAGCATCAATTCTTCAGCCCTCAGCCTTCTTCACAGTCCAACTCTCACATCCATACATGACCACCGGAAAAACCATAGCCTTGACTAGATGGACCTTTGTTGGCAAAGCAATATCTCTGCTTTTTAATATGCTATCTAGGTTGGTCATAACTTTCCTTCCAAGGAGTAAGTGTCTTTCAATTTCATGGCTGCAATCACTATCTGCAGTGATTTTGGAGCCCTCAAAAATAAAGTCTGACACTGTTTCCACTGTTTCCCCATCTATTTCCCATAAAGTGATGGGACCAGATGCCATGATCTTAGTTTTCTGAATGTTGAGCTTTAAGCCAACTTTTTCACTCTCCTCTTTCACTTTTATCATTGAATGCCTATGTATCTGTAATTCAGAAAGGTCTTTATTTCTCATTATGAATGTAGATTGTTTATTGTCTCCAGGTGGTATTAATAGATTAGATGGTAAAATCTCAAAGGAACTCTCTTCTGATTGACTTACATAGAGAAATGAGCACTTACAGAAACTGAATATTCCTAAAATCTCCAGAAAATAAGGACATTGAACTTCTACTACTTTAGATGAGCTCCTTCTCACCTCCCAAATTCAGAAGCTCATTGAGCCTCCTTACTTTTTATGGCAATATGGGCTGTTTGCATAGCTGCAATAAGAATCTTTTCTTCTTTTACTAAGATAGAATTGGAAAATTGCTTATGTAACCAAGAACTTGCCTGGAATTTCATATTTAACAACGATGCTGTTAATCAGGTATAACAAATTACATTTAAAGCACTAAGCTTGATTTTATGGAACCAAAAGGCTACAAAGCCCTTCTAGAAAAACTGGCCTGGCTTACAGGATTTCCATTCTTACAGATGCAAAGTAATGTCACTTCCCAGCAGGCCCAGGAAACTTAGGATATTGGGAGCCTCTCTAGAGGAGAGGAATGTACCCAAATTTATAGGTCCTACAGTTGAAATCTGGTGGACAGATTTTCTAGCCTCAGGACAGCAAGTAATAGAGGATTTTAAAAGTTCAGTCTGAGATTCCTTCCAACAGAGCAAACTTAAGATGGCCTATGTGGTGATTAACCTTCTTGCTGCACCTATGTAAATAATCAGACCAAACCTATTGAAACAACTTATTTTGTGAACAATTTTTTTAAGATCGTTTTGCATCAAATTGGGGGACAATTTTAGGAAATTTTTTTTTATGTTTTAGAATGAGCAAAAGAGATTACTGGACACTTTTCAATGGAATGCCTCCAGGAATTATCTGAATCTAGTCTTGGACTATTGTACAACTCTGCAGAGATTAAAGTTAACTTGTGGGGAAAAAAAACTGATAATAATGCAAATAATTCATATCTATAGACATGAAAAAAATTGGTGAAGGTTCATTCCTTCTTCCCATGGAAACGCCAATTTTCCTTCTGTTTACAAATTTATTTCAATATTCCTGATCTACAAAGATATGTTCTTTGGATTCTCCTTTAGATCAGTTGTGACATCTTACAAATTCTCTTTCAAACTGATGAGTTAAACAACTAAAATCTTTGACTTGTGTTCATTTGTAAGAGAGTCAGGATTTTACCTGTTTTTGAAAATTATCCCTTATCACCATTGTCTCATTAAATTTTCATAGCACTCTCACATTCCTGTTGACTAGATTAGGAATTATAATTCATCATTCATTCATTAAAAACTCATTCATTCATTCAACCAATATTCAAGTTCCTTTTATATATCAGGAACTATTCTGGGGACTGGGGATTCAATGGTAAACCAGACAGACTTCATGGAGCCTTTAGTGATGGAGAAGACAAAATAAATTCACAAATAAATATATAGTTACAACTTTTGATCATTTATAAAGGAAAAAGACGGATGCTTGAGGAAATGACTTTTACAGGCAGAGGTAAAAGGACTTGTGAAGGCCTGATGTGAAAAAGTGCTTGGTCTGCTAAGGAAAAGAGAGAAGTCTCATGTGGCTGGAGCACAGAGAAAGCTGAGTGAGATGAGAATGGAGGTGAGGCCAGATATGGCATGCCTTGGTTATAGTTTAGAGAGTTTATTCTAAAACTGGAGCACAACTTGCCTGAGGTTTCACAGAGCCTGAATTGAAAATTTGGTTTCATATTAGAAGACTTATATTCTTAATCATTTATTAGGGGGTGAGGATGAAGTGGAGACATTATTCTTTGGATTTAGCAAGATAATTCCAGAAAAAGTAGAGATGTTTGTCTCGCATTTTCCAAAACTATCCTCTCTTCTGGAAGTTGGTCATCTTTCACCACATGCTGGACCTGTATAGGTCTGAGGTACCTCAAATGACAGTTCAGAGCATCAGGACAGGTAAACATCTAGGCACCGTATCAGCATTTGTGTGGCTTGTGCTTTCCTGGCATTCATATTACCTTGCACAGTACCAGACATATGGCAAGTAGTCAACAAATGTGTTGATTAATTGGTTGATTAACTACAAATATTATGGTAGGCCATGTGTTCTCTGGCAGATAATTGAGGGATGAAAATGTGATGCTTTTCTGGAACAAGTTGCTATGGTTCTAGATTTACCTTTGTTTTGCAGCAATTTTTTACTGTATCTATTGCTAAAGCAAGGATAAATAGATTGGTTGATGCATACATTCATCTTAATTTGACCCCAGGAAGAATATAAGTTTTTCTAAAGCAAGAAATAAAAACTCTGCTGGAGTTCTCCCAGGGAGTAAATATAATGTAAACTAACTAAAACCAAGTGTCACCAAGATTTCTAAACAACTAGGGTTCGTAACTAAGAAAGTAATTGTTTCAGTTGTGGGAGGTTTAATAAATTAAGAAGCTTATAATGATGCAGTCCCTTTGAGTTTTTCGGTACCACCACTAGTGGGTCAGCAGACAGGATACAGGAGCTGTAAAACGGAGAACCTATAAATCTTCAGGTACCAGAGGAACCCTGGGAAACCAACTTTAGATCTAAAACACTCCAGACATCAGTTAGAAAGTGAGATAGAACTAAATTAAAGATCACCTCACTTGCTCATATTTGAGATTCAAAAGGGGATCCACTTAAGTATTCTTTAACACGTCAGCCAATTATGTAGCAGGGAGAAGTATAGAGGGTTACATTTATGACACTCGGTCTTTAGTCATTCACTTACACTTTCATTTGCTTATTCATTCAACCAACTATTTAGTATCTACAAAATGCTAGATGTGGTTCTAAGCACTGGGGATATTGAGATAAAGATGACGTGATCTTTTGCTTAAAAAAATGAGAAATCTACTGGTTTCACAAACCAGTATTAGACTAAGTATTTAGACTGGTATAAATCTAAGTATAGTGTAAGTATTTAGACTAAGACCTGCATAGTTCACTTAATAATTACATTCATTTCTGGCTTCATATTTTTATATAGTAATATATTGAAATAAAATGTTAAGTATTATCAGAAAAGGATCAGAAACTATCTGCTCAGAAGCTTGAAAAATTATAATAGCGCTTAAATACAATAATAATTTTAGCATGTAAATATACCAAAATCTAAATCAATAGAAAATCTATAGAATAATGGATCTTAGAAGTGGAAAGGGACTCTGGTGGTCATCTAGTCCAGCCTTCTAATTTACAGAGAAGGAAACTCAGGCCACAGTGAGGACTTGACTTGTCTGAAGTCACCTTGGAGAATTAGTGTCTATGTCTGAATTCAAACTCAGGGCCCTAATCCCACCTCAAAGCTCTTTCCCTTATGTTCCTAAAGATATAAAATGCTTATTTGAATCACTAACCTTTGTTAGCATCCGCTTGTAAGACTGGCACTGGGGTGAAATAGGGATCCGTGCGATGAGAAGCTGGCAGAACCGTGAGGCTGGATATAGTGGAACCTTTTATTAACTTCTGAGCCTTCACCTAAATGATCAAAAATTTGTTTTCAGCAGACATTTTTGCCTTCAAAATGAACACAGTTTTCTTCTTGTAAACAATAAATAAGATTATGAATATGAATAGTTTCATTAAGTTTTAATAAAGTAGAAATATCAGCTCCAATTTTATTGCTCATGGGTACCCTGTGCTATTGTCTACTGTCAGAAGTTTGTGTAATTTAAAATAGTTAATTAAATCCAATTAACATGTTGTGATTTCTACTATGCAAAGTCAGTATAGTAGTTAATAAAGGAACTATTAAGATTTTGTTCAATTTTAATGACTACAATATAAAAGTGCTAAATCTTGACAGAGGAGGTTTTGAATACAGCAAAGTTTGGTACAGGCAAATTTTCTAGGAAATACACATTAGAGTTTCAAGGATAAATAAGAACTGGGAAAATGTGAAAATAAATATATCAGTCAACATTAACAGGTTAAGGATAAACTCGGAGCATACTCTAGCAGATCTTAGAAACAGTTAAAGATATGATGTATAGATCACTTAGAGTAGATGATTACTTTTCCTAAAGTCATCAAGTGCTTTTATTATAGTCACGAAATATGAATTGTTTCTATTAAATGCTTTCTAGATTTCAAAGATTATATGTATTGCAAATAAATCACATGTAATTATATAGCCCAAGCACAGTATTTTTACCTTTATTATAGGAGGTTATGAATTACCTGAGCCCTCTCATCAGGGAAGATGCAACTGCTTGGTATTTATAGATGATTTTATTTTTATTTTATTTTATCTATTTATTTTTTATTTTACTTTACAATTCTGTGTTGGTTTTGCCATACATTGATATGAATCCACCACGGGTGTACATGCGTTCCCAAACCTGAACCCCCCTCCCACCCCCCTCCCCACAACATCTCTCTGGGTCATCCCCGCGCACCAGCCCCAAGTGTGCCATATCCTGCATCGGACATAGACTGGCAATTCGATTCTTACATGATATTATACATGTTTCAATACCATTCTCCCAAGTCATCTCACCCTCTCCCTCTCCCACTGAGTCCAAAAGTCCGTTATACACATCTGTGTCTTTTTTGCTGTCCTGCATACGGGGTCATCATTGCCATCTTTCTAAATTCCATATATATGTGTCAGTATACTGTATTGGTGTTTTTCTTTCTGGCTTACTTCACTCTGTATAATTGGCTCCAGTTTCGAACTACCTTATGACCCAGCAATCCCACTGCTGGGCGTACACACTGAGGAAACCAGAATTGAAAGAGACACATGTACCCCAATGTTCATCGCAGCATTGTTTATAATAGCCAGGACATGGAAACAACCTAGATGTCCATCAGCAGATGAATGGATAAGAAAGCTGTGGTACATATACACAATGGAGTATAGATGATTTTAAAATTTCCCAGTCATTTTCCAAACATTAATTAATTTGCATAACTTCCAAGGGAACTAGATAATGGTTTGCTATTTAACTACTGATTTTAACAAAGAACCAAGTCAGAAAGGTTAGATTTGTCTCAGGTCACAGTAGAGCACTAGATATGCAAAGATTATTCAATTTGAAGATTGATCTGGTTCTGCATTAGTGAAATTTGCCATTGGATTCCATTGTAGCACATCTTCTAGTTCATCAAGGTCATGGTGACCTTAAGGAAAAAGAAAGGGAAAGTTTCATCAAGACTCCAGGGAGAAAATCACTTTAAAAAATAATATTTACTGGCTGAGAAATGTCTGTGAACAAAGTTATTTTAGAACTCCACTGCCAGGATGTGGTACTTAAGGGAAACTATTAATATAAGCAACACTATCTTATGGACACCAAACCCTTTGGCGATGTTTGGAGAGGACGGTTTAAAATGACTACAAATAGGATTTTTAACAGGAAAGAGCAGACTGTTAATGCAGTCAGTTTCCTTCCAGGCAAGCAGGAAAAAGCAAGGGTAGAGCGCCGAGCTGTGCTGAAGAGAGTGCGCATGCGCATTGTGCGATTGTGGAACTTAAGCACTGCTGGTGCTCCTTGGTCTTTTTTCCTCATCCTCAGCTCTCCTTCCCCCACTTCACTTCCAGACAGGAGTAACTTCCAGGAGCTCCTCCTAACCAGGGAAGCTGAGATAATCATACAGTGTACTGTGATCCAGACATGGCGCAGACATAGACGATGATCAGTTCAGTTCAGTTTAGTCGCTCAGTCGTGTCCGACTCTTTGCGACCCCATGAATCACAGCACGCCAGGCCTCCCTGTCCATCACCAACTCCCGGAGTTCACTCACACTCACGTCCATCGAGTCAGTGATGCCATCCAGCCATCTCATCCTCTGTCGTCCCCTTCTCCTCCTGTCCCCAATCCCTCCCAGCATCAGAGTCTTTTCCAATGAGTCAACTCTCCGCATGAGGTGGCCAAAGTACTGGAGTTTCAGCTTTAGCATCATTCCTTCCAAAGAACACCAGGACTGATCTTTAGAATGGACTGGTTGGATCTCCTTGCAGTCCAAGGGACTCTCAAGAGTCTTCTCCAACACCACAGTTCAAAGCATCAATTCTTTGGGGCTCAGCTTTCTTCACAGTCCAACTCTCACATCCATACATGACCACTGGAAAAACCACAGCCTTGACTAGATGGACTTTTGCTGGCAAAGTAATATCTCTGCTTTTCAACATGCTATCTAAGTTGGTCATAACTTTTCTTCCAAGGAATAAGCGTCTTTTAATTTCATGGCGGCAGTCACCATCTGCAGTGATTTCGGAGCCCCCCAAAATAAAATCTGACACTGTTTCCCCATCTATTTTCCATGAAGTGATGGGACCGGATGCCATGATCTTCGTTTTCTGAATGTTGAGCTTTAAGCCAACTTTTTCACTCTCCACTTTCACTTTCATCAAGAGGCTTTTTAGTTCCTCTTCACTTTGTGCCATAAGGGTGGTGTCATCTGCATATCTGAGGTTATTGATATTTCTCCTGGATGATCAAAAACAGAAGGGTCTCCAGTTGTCTGATTGATCTTAGGGTCAGGGAGGCAAAGGTAAATCGAAGGAAGATAGAAAGATTCCACTTAAATAAAATTGTCAACCACTGTGAACGTGTGAAATATAGATTTGGCAGTATCGGGGCTCACAGCATCATTCATCTGGATTTTCTGAAAGCCTTTGACAAAGTACAGCTGACAATGTGCTCTTGAAAGTAAAGTAGCAGGATCCGACAGTAAACACAATGTAAAGTGTGACACGAAGGAGATGGGGGAAGGCAGGTGACGGGCAGATTCTGTCAGGCTGTCAGCACGTTCATAACGCTGGTTTCTTTCATTCTTTACATTGCATCAATCTCAACAATGTAAAAGCTGGACCCAAGGGCTAGGGCTGTGCTGAAAAGGCAGTGAGGGGTGTGTGTGTGTAGGAGGCAGAGAGGGGTGACATCCTGGTGAGTTTACAGAAGTAAATCCTTCAGACAGGATCTCTGGATAGGAAACATCAGCCCCCTCTGCTGTTGGGTTCTCATGGTAAGGATAACCACTCCTGCATGTGCCTGGTTGGAAGAACAAGGTCAGTAACAACCTCAGCGTTTACTGAGCACTTACTATATAACACTGACTTTAATACAATAAGCATTAAATTTCATGAGCAATGGAAAATCTAAGAGCTATGAGAGCACAGAAGAGGGAGTAATTAACTCTGTCTGCTAGTATCGCAGAAGGCTTTGCAATGACTCTCAACACTGGCTGTATATTAGCATTACTCAGGGAGCTTTTTAAAAATACTGCTGCCTGGGCCCCAACCCTGGGCAGTTAAACCAAAATAGCTGTGCTGGAGCCTGGGCCTCGGTATTTTTATAAAGCTCCCCAGGTGATTCTGATGTGCAGCCAAGGTTGAGATGTACTGCAGTAAGTGATATTTAAATTGAGTCTTAAAAGAAGCATTGAATTATATCATGTGGAGAACAGGATGCAATTATAGGTAGAAAGAATGGTGGCAACAAAGCAAAAGAGCACACAAATGCATGAAAATTTCACTGAAGGTGAAGGGCTCTATGTGGCTCGAGTATATTGTGTGTATCAGGAGGATAAGGTGTGGATGAGAAGGGAAAGGTAGATAAATGCAAATTAAAGAAACCACGTGAATGTGCTGATTGCCTAACAGAAGCTGAATATCATCTGATTCTGGCTTCTCTTTTATGTCGTGTTTGATATTTATACTGAACTGTGCTTTGTGGTTGGTATACTGCTAATAAAAGAATCATACTATAAGTAGAACAATATCTCTCATATCTGGTACTTCTTATTACCATTTCCAAAACTGTAATTCAGAATTCTTATCACTTTATGCTGAAATCTTCCCTAATAGCTTAAAATTTTTTCAATATTTAAAAAATATAGAAAAGCTTAAATAAGAAAACAGCAATCATATTCCTGTCAGCCAGAATTAATCATTGTTAGTATCTTGGTATATTTGCTGCCAGGGATTGCAAATAGAAAAAATGTTCTATTTTATTTTTCTGGTAACAGTGATATATGCTCATTAAAAAGATTCCAAATAAAAACAGAGGTGAAAATTGAAGAAACCATATCAAATATCACTAGGTGATTCATTATCCCTGATATCTTTGGGATGATTTACTTACTGTTTTATAAAAATAGGATTTATATTACATTATTAAACTTAATTTGACATGAATTTAATAGGAAGGGAAAAGGCTGAATTAAACCCAACCAATTATTAAGCCTCAAATAAATATTTCTTTACCACAAGATTCCTGTGAGTTAAAAAAGATTCTTCTGCATGGGTTGGCAAAGTTCTTCTTAAAGGACCAGAGAGTAAATATTTTAGGCTGTCTGGGGTCTATTTTATAGCTGGAAAGTAGCATAAGCAATATGGAAACAAAGGGGTGAAGCTGTGTTCCACTGAAATTTAATTTACAAAAACAGGCAGTCTGCCCTCAGGCAGTGATTTGTGGACTCCTGCTACATTGTTCAATAAAGGTGATTATGAAAAAATATTTAGGTTATTTTTTTACCTATTTGTATATATATATATTTTTTTTTTACCACATGTTTTTATTTTGTATAATATATCCTATCTTCAGAAGATGAGAACATGAGAAATTTCTTGCTACTTCCATTTCCTCTCTCTCACCTCCCAATTTTGTATTGTGTTATTTTTACATTGTCCAGATTTATAATATTCACATTCTGTTTTGAAACCATCATTGCTATGATTGTTTAGCATCAGTTCTACATGTGAATGGATCCAGTGATTATCAACAATTCTTCTGGTATGGCTTCACCATGCTTGCGTTCTTTATTTTGTAGATTTTTAGATCGCCTAGCTTTGGTTATCAAGCAATTCTTTCCAACAAGTGTTCATGGATATTTTGCTTCCCTGAGCCTTTACAGGGAATTGCACCTGGGCCTTCCTCTCTTCTCTCAAAACTCTGCACTGCTGTCTTCCACAATGAATATAATGAAATCTGATACCAGCCTGATTTTTTTTTTGCCCTTTGTAGGTGATTTTTTCCTTCTGCCTAGAAGTCTGAAGCATTCTTCCTCTTTCAAGTTCAGGTGTTTAACTAGGAAATACCTTTATACTAAATATTCTAAATCAGACTTTCTTGGGATTCACAGCTTTCCTTCAGATTGCAGATTCAGTTCTTTTTTCACTTCTGGAACATCTTACATTGCAGCACTAGGTACATTCTCTCTTTCACTTGCTGGGTTCTCTTTGTGAGGGATATCACATGTCCTTAAATGTCGGCTCATCTTTATCTTTCATATTGTGGTTCCTAACTATTTGTTCTCTCCCAGCTCCCTTTAGAACAGAACATTGAGTTTTAGCTGAGCACATGGCTATCCAGTTAAAGACCACGTTTTCCCAGTGTCCTCTGTGACTAAATGTCGCCAGTAAAACTGTGGCAGAAGTGATATATATATAACATCTAAGGCATCCCTTTAGAGTGCCTTCCCTGGACTATTTTTATCTTTCCTATGGACTGAAACATGGGTATGGAAAGGAGCCAGCTTCAACCATGGAAATGAGAATTTCCTATAACCACAGGAATGAGGAGGTGATGGAGCCATCAGGACAGAAGGAACCTTATCTTGGATGACCTCCTGGAGGAGATCCTGCCAGCCTTCGATTTCTCATCTGTGGATTGTTTTGTGAGTGAGAAAGAAACTAACTTATTTAAGGCATTATATCTTTGGATTTCTTTGTTACAGCAGCTTAGCTGGTAACAAACTAATATGCATATCTATTAACTTCAAATTAACTTCCTTTATCAGATGAGAGTGCATTTACTGTGCTTACAGGTTTTTCTCCCTGTCAATATTTCAGTATTCAGCAGTGTCTGTTCTGTTCTATTTATAGTGTATTTATTAGTCCCATAAAGTATTTTGGTATTCAATTTATTTCCTGTGTCTGCAACCTCTTTTTTTTAAGCTCATTCTGCTATTTTATCACACATGGTTGAGCTCTAGTTTTATTTATGTCCCTATCAACTGTGCTATAATGTGAAGAAATTGTGAGAAAATTCCTCCTCACAAAATTCCTTGAGTTATGTTTTCCTTAAGTTAGGCTTTGTCTTTTGAAGCCCAGGATTCTCCCTCCCTCCCCACCTTCCTTTCTTTTGTTCACTGTGGGTGAAATACTGACACAGATATAATAGATCAGTAGTGACCGTATCGTTTCTTTTCGCCTTGCACACATTTGTGCAGCTGTGTCCAGACATTCTACTTGCTCTGATACAGTATCTCATCCCCCATTTTCTGGCACTAGTGTGTTTTCTCTCCCAGCAACATATGCTAACTGGGTATTCTGGGTTTTTTCTACCTTTCTATTACCTGAAGGCTTCTCTCCAGATTTTTTAGTATTTCTGAGGATCTCAATACTTTGAGGATTCTCAAAATACCAGCAGTATTTCTAAGGGCTGAGGCAGGGTGAGGCAAGGAGCTATGGGGCACCCTCTACTCTGCTCCAGAATCTCCTGCTTAGTGAATTTAAGAAATTATGTACAACCTTCATGACCATATTCAGCAACCCTGGCCCAACCCTCATCCTCATCTGACAGATGGGGAAACTAAAAATCAGAAAGGGAAAATACTTGGAACATGTGTATAATCTGCCTTGTAGTTCAGAGACACCACTAGAATGCGTGTCACTGTTCATGCCCCAGGGCTTCATGCTATATTTTCTTGATTCCTGAGTTCTTGAACCTTTAAGCAAACACATCTCAGGTTGTCAGTTCATAGTAAAGTCCTACCACTTTGTGCCCTATCTCACTCCTTTCCAAGCGCCATTTAATTTAGAGATAGCAGGAGTCTAAGTGAAACAGGAGGGGAGAGGGCAAGGCACATTTAAAAGAAGACACATAGATTATGTCAATCTATGCCAAAACCAATACAGAATTGTAAAGTAAAAATTAAAAATAAATAAATAAATTAAAAAAAAAATAAAAATAAAAGAAGACACAGATATAGGATATGACAAGAAATGGTTAGAACCAAGTAGGTCTAAATTGGCAGAAGATTCAACTGCCAGTGGACCTTGAGCTTCATTATACACTTGCTGTAATACACTAGCATGCTAACGAACATACCCACCAGCACCATGACAGTTCTGAGGCTAACCATTGTTGTTGTTCAATTGCTCAGTCATGTCTCACTCTTCGAGACCCCATGGACTGCAGCACGCTAGGCTTCTCTGTCCTTTACTGTCTCCAAGAGTTTGCTCAAACTCATGTCCACTGAATCAGTGATGCCATCCAACCATCTCGCCCTCTGTCATCCACTTCTCCTCTTCCCTTGAATCTTTCCCAGCATCAGGGTCTTTTCCAACAAGTCGTCTTTTCAGTGGCCAAAGTATCAGAGTTTTATCATCAGTCCTTCCAATGAATATTCAGGGTTGCTTTCCTTTAGGATGGACTGGTTTGATCTCCTTGCTGACCAAGGGACTCTCAAGTCTTCTCCAGCACCACTTGGATGGCATCAATTCTTCAGCGCTCAGCCCTATTTATGGTCCAACTCTCACAGCCATACATGACTACTGGGAAAACCATAGCTTTGACTATATGGACCTTTGTCAGCAAAATGATGTCTCTGCTTTTTAATACACTGTATAGGTTTGTAATAGTTTTTCTTCCAAGGAGCAAGCATCTTTTAATTTCATGGCTGCAGTCACTGTCCACAGTGATTTTGGAGCCCAAGAAAATAAGGTCTGTTACTGTTTCCACTGTTTCCCCATCTATTTGCCATGAAGTGATGGGATCAAATGCCACAATCTTAGTTTTTTGAATGTTGAGTTTTAAGCCAGCTTTTTCTCACTCTTCTTTCACCTTCATCAAGAAGCTCTTTTGTTCTTTGTTTTCTGCTACTAGGTGGTATCATCTGCATATCTGGGGTTATTGATATTTCTCCCAGCAATCTTGGTTCTAGCTTGTGCTTCATCCAGCCTGGGATTTTGCATGATGTACTCTGCATATATGTTAAATAAGCAGGATGACAATATACAGCCTTTACGTACTCTTTTCCAAATTTTGAACCAGTCCATTGTTCCATGTCTGGTTCTAACTGTGGCTTCTTGACCTGCATACAGGTTTCTCAGAAGGCAGATAAGGTGGTCTGGTATTCCCATATCTTTAAGAATTTTCCAGTTTGTCGTGATCCACACAGTCAAAGGCTTTAGCGTAGTCAATGAAGAAGAAGTAGATGTTTTTCTGGAACTCTCTTGCTTTTTCTATGATCCAGTGGATGTGAATCTAACCATAAAGGCCCAAAGTGGGCATGGCCAAATTCCTAGAAATCTCCACCCCTTTCCTGAAATAATGGGAGTAATCCTTCCACTCATTAGCCTAGGAAATTATCCATCCCATAAAAACCAACCATGCCATACTTTGAGGCTCTCTCACCTTCTGAGATGGCCCACACTCTGTCTGTGCAGGGTGTTTCTCTCTAAATAAGTCCACTTCTTACCTATCACTTTGTCTCTCACTGAATTCTTTCCCAATGAGACATCAAGAACCTGAAATTCACTGGGAACATAAGGATTACCAGTATTCTTGGAACTAGTAGAAAAACTCTCTGGAGAGGCTTCTGTAGCACAAAAGCAAGAATCCTGAGTTTGAGAACTGTATTTGAGTCCCAGCTTTGCCATTGACTTAGCAATGTACAGGGTAGGCATAAGTCATTTACTATCTCTGAGTTTCAGTTTTATCTTCTGTAAAATAGGAATATTCTTATCTACAGAGCAGCTGAATTTTATGTAAAGGATCTATTCCTGGAGACATTTTATAATTGTAAACTCACATAATTCAAAACAACTAGACAAAGAATGGCAAGTATGGCAAAGACGTCTGGTGAACCATCAATGCACTGCTCAACCAGAAACTGCATTTCCCAGGCCCTCTTGTAGCTTCCCATGTCTTTGTGACAAGTTCTGGCTGGCAGTATAGAAACTGCAGTGATTCTCCTGGTTGGACTACAGAAAGATGGTGGGAGAGTCACAGTCATCTTAGATCACAAGATAGAAAATAGCCTGTTAGTTAGTAGGACAGAGCAGTAAAATGGAAAGTGTGTGGTACCTGGCATTGTAGAGCTGCTGTGTCAGCCACAACTGCTCTGCTGAAACTGTGACACCAAAAAGCATTAACTACTGTTGTAGTTATTTGTTAAACTATTATCCTGAGTTACACAGGATATTTTTATCTACTCAAGTGGTACCTCCCTTAAGCTTAAATAGATCTTAAATTTGCTCAGATTGATCCAACTTTGTAAGAAAATGAAAATTTTTTTTAACTTGGGGAGATTTGAATCATTTCAAATTTTGTGTATAAAGCCAGAATTTATAATTTTTATAATTTTACATCATGGTTATTTCAAGTTCATATAATTCAATTTCACATAAAATTCAGCATAACTGGACTTCCATAAGGTCATTGTGAGGGATTAACATGTTAATATATGGAAATACACATGATAAACTTTTCTTGATACCAGAAACTGGGTTTCATTTTTGTTTCACATAAACATTTTATTGAAGTGTGATATTTTTTAAATGCACAAATCATAAAGTCATCAATTGATAAATTTTTACAAAGTGAACTCTGTAGGTAACCAGTCTTCAGAAAAAGAGGTACAACATTGCAAGCACCCAAGGGCCTTCACTCATGTTCCCTCCCAGTTGCTTCCATAACCCAAAGGTAACCACTAGTCTGAATTCTATTACCACCTATAAGTTTTCTGTTTTTGAACTTAAATGGATTATTACAGTATGTATTCTTTTGTATCTGACTTTTTTCTTTTAAAATTGGTGTAAGATTTACCCATATTTTTATATATAGCAGTGTGTTCACACCATAGTATTGATTTTGAGTTATATTAAAAATTATATTCATAGCTATAACCAGTAAAACTTTAACCTCCAAAACTCCCACTTTTTGCATTGTTTGTGAGATTTCTTCTGGAACGCTGTCTCTCCTTCTTTCTCTCTCTCAGCTCTGGCTACTATCTATCACTTTTTAACTACTGCCTTAAAGGTAATATCCTCTAGGAAATCACCTCTGATCTCTTCTTCCTCTGAGTTCATATAGCTTTTCTTTTTTGTACTTTGCTTATTTCATTTACAAAATATATTTTAGGTATTTGTGTAGCCCCTGAAGGCATTACATAATTTAGAATTCATCTAAATCTGTCTTTTAATCTCATCTGAAGAAATAGAGCAAAAAAGTTTTTCAAAATATAATCACTTAGGACATTGGAAGGAAGCAATTAACATAACCATATTAATAGCAAATATTTTCCTTTTGAATAAAGATAGTACAATAATGTGGAGAAGGCAATGGCACCCCACTCCAGTACTCTTGCCTGGAAAATCCCATGGATAGAGGAGCCTGGTAGGCTGCAGTCCATGGGGTCGCTAAGAGTTGGACACGACTGAGTGACTTGACTTTCACTTTTCACTTTCATGCATTGAAGAAGGAAATGGCAACCCACTCCAGTGGCTCTTGCCTAGAGAATCCCTGGGATTGGGGAGCCTGGTGGGCTGCCGTCTATGGGGTCACACAGAGTCAGACACGACTGAAGCGACTTAGCAGCAGCAGCAGCAGCAGCAGTACAATAGTGAGACTGAAAAATGGGCTAGTCACCATTGTGGTAATGATAGCTTATAACACACTAATCCTCCTGAACATAACAATTATAAATTTGGGATAAAATATTAAAAAAGGAAAAACTATATGAAGGTACACAGGTAAACTGAAAACAGGCAGAAGCTAGAAGGGAGTTGATGAGGAAATAAGGAAACTATTAGCAGAGATCAAATTGCCAAAATCTGCTGGATCATCAAAAAAGCAAGAGAGTTGCAGAAAAATATCTACTTCTGCTTTATTGACTATACCAAAGCCTTTGACTGTGTGGATTACAACAAACTGTGGAAAATTCTGAAAGAGATGGGAATACCAGACCACCTGACCTGCCACCTGAGAAATATGTATGCAGGTCAAGAAGCAACAGTTAGAACTGGACATGGAACAACAGACTGGTTCCAAATCGGGAAAGGAGAATGTCAAGGCTATCTATTGTCATGCTGCTTATTTAAATTATATGCAGGGTACATCATGTGAAATGCTGTGCTGGATGAATCACAAACTGGAATCAAGATTGCCAGGAGAAATATTAATAACCTCAGATATGCAGATGACACCACCTTTCTAGGAGAAAATGAAGAACTAAAGAGCCTCTTCATGAAAGTTAAAGAGGAGAGTAAAAAAGTTGGCTTAAAACTGAACATTCAGAAAACTAAGATCATGGCATCTGGTCCTATCACTTCACAGCAAATAGATGGGGGAACAATGGAAACTTTAAAAGTGAGAAACTTTATATTGGGGGGCTCCAAAAATCACTGTAGATGGTGACTGCAGCCATGAAATTAAAAGATGCTTGCTCCTTGGAAGGAAAGCTATGACCAACCTAGGCAGCATATTAAAAAGCAGAGACATTAGTCAACAGAGATTTGTCTAGTCAAAGCTATGGTTTTTCCAGTAGTCATGTATGGATGTTGAACTATAAAGAAAGCTGAGTGCCAAAGAATTGATGCTTTTGAACTTTGGTGTTGGAGAAGACTGTTTAGAATCCCTTGGATTGCAAGGAGATCCAACCAGTCCATCCTAAAGGAAATCAGTCCTGAATATGCATTGGAAGGACTGATGCTGAGCTCAAACTCTTAATACTTTGGCCACCTGATGTGAAGAACTGACTCTTTGGAAAAGACCCGGATGCTGGGAAAGACTGAAGGCAGAAGGAGAAGGGTTGACAGAGGATGAGATGGTTGGATGGCATCACCGACTCAATGGACATGAGTTTGAGTGAACTCCGGGAGTTGGTGATGGACAGGGAGGCCTGGCATGCTGCAGTCCATGGGGTCCCAAAGAGTTGGACACGACTGAGCGACTGAACTGAACTGAAATGAAAATTTTTTTCTACTCTGTGGCTTGGCATTTCATTATCTTACTGGTGTCTTTGTTTTTA